>NW_019392782.1:600000-815000 GCF_000648675.2 Cimex lectularius
TCTTAATATGGCTGGTGTTTTTGCTGCAAAACAAATTTAGCCGGAAATTTCTTGTTAGCTATATCTGCTTCTCGTCTGACGTTCCCTCATGACATAGGACTCACATAATCGTTAAGCTATTTGTACATTCTAGTTTTCTTGAGGGTATTTAAGCAGATCACCAAGTTTTGAGTTCACCTCGTAGGTTGAAGGGCTTTTAGGTGTGCCTTGCCGTCTGAAAGAATTATTATTGTTGCGCCCATGAGATGTTCGTTATTTATTTCATGTGCACATGTTTCTACGGCTCAAAAGTTAGGCCCCTTAATGCCCGCACCCGTACAATTTTCCATCTTTCCGCCATCCGAATACCGTACAAGAGTTTCAGGTTTCAAGGTCTAAGTTATAATAAAAATAATCCTTGGAAACAGTCACGAAATACTTTTTCGATTCTCTTTCGTTTCATTGTTTGCAATGTTCACCAACGACGTCATTTATTCATTATTCGAATCTGGAACTTCACCCGAAAAAAAACCCTTATTTGACAGGTCTAGTCTACTATTCGTGCAATACGGAACAATCACTGGGCGCAATTATTGCCACCGATTGAATAACATTCACGGAAAAAAAAACATTCAAGGAAACCAATCATCGGCCGATTGTGGAAAAAGTAAAGTTGCAAACCATCTTGATATGTAAGAACTGTATAATTGTGGCGCCGTTTTTCTTAAAAAAATTAATACTTGTGGCCAAGAGAATTTTATTATTTTACGTCAGCCTCAAAATAGAAATTTAATCCCTTTCGTACTAAACTACGTTAGTTTTAAGAAAATTTTATCAATTCAGGCATTATCAAACAGCAAATAACTCGTCAAGGATCTTTCAACATTTATTAATACCTTAAAGCTAAAATCCTTCCGGCAATAAAAAAGAAATTAATTTAAAAAATTATAATTTATATAGTGTATCCAAAGTTTAATTTCAAACAAATATTTAATCGACGACAAAAATATTTTGTGTTCTCAGACGCTGCAAATATTGGCAAAATAAGTCCACTGTTCGGGGTTGTCCTGCCATACCAAAATAATTTATTAGTTTCAAAATTAGAAAATTATAAGGGTTTAATTCACGGTTAATTGGATTTTTATTGTGTGGTGATTAATGACCGATAGTCGATGATTATTCGGAGATCGTGAGATGCGGTCTTGTGTGAAGTAGGTGTCAGAAAAACATTTTCTTTAACGTGCCAACGTTTCGATCTTTCAGTTAATTAAGGATTAATCAATTTCAGTTAATTCGATAATTCAGTTAATTTAGTTGAGATAAAAAAGTCAGTGTCACGAGCGGGATTCGAGCCACACTTAAGGCTGGGAACACATTAAAAATATTTTATAATTTTATAATTCACGACAGACAAGAATGACACATCTACACGAAAAACAAATACTTTGAGCTCTGAAGATGATCTCAATAAAGTTCGAAACG
Source organism: Cimex lectularius (assembly GCF_000648675.2). Classification (NCBI taxonomy): domain Eukaryota; kingdom Metazoa; phylum Arthropoda; class Insecta; order Hemiptera; family Cimicidae; genus Cimex; species Cimex lectularius. The sequence continues at coordinate 601,462 of NW_019392782.1, forward strand.
TAGGCACGATAAAGAAAATGTTTTTCTAAAACCTACGTCACCCAAGACCGCATCTCACGACCTCCAAGTAACCATTTTATAAAAACTTAATCCATGTGACATACATTGCTCACGCGCTAAATCGAGTTGTCGAAAAGGTTCGTGATTCTTTTCCCGAATTAAATGCACTAATTAACCGAGGCAAAAGATCTTTCTAAAAGCTCCCTCTCGCGTGGTGGTTTACAAGGAATTGATGAATGAATATTTACCTCCAACACCTGTGCTCACAAGGCATTGTATTATGCGGAACATTGGAAAAAACATTGTGAAGTTATTTGCCAATTTAAAAAAAATTTGGATTCAGCCCAAAGATTAAACAAAGTCTCAGGTTGAGTAGGAAATTCCAAGGTTGTAAAATCTTTAACATTTATCAAAACTCATTGCTCTTTTTTAATTAATTAAATTACAAAACTTAAAAAAATAAGCCTTTAAACGAAAGCTAAGATATTTTAAAAGAGGCGGAAACCAAAATTGACTTGATTCCGGGCAAAATCGGAAATGCTATTAAAACTAAGGAGGATGAATTCCTAAAAAAAAAATCATGGTCTAATGAAATTGCGCTCAATAATTCACTAGTTTTCGTAGTCCGCTTGATCAACTAATTTCATTCAATTAATTAAGGTTTTTAGTTGAGATAAAAAAAGTCAGTGTCAGGTGCGGGATTCGAACCCACGACATTCGGTTTGATACGCCGCTACTCTACCACTTGAGCTATCGTGACTTCGATCCACCCGAACACTAACTTCCCATCTCAACCTCACCTCTCAAATTTTGCCTCCTTTTTTTAAAAGACTTTTTACCTCAAAGAAGCCGACGCTTTATACAAAAATGTCTTTCTATACCGACTACCTCCCCCACCCCTTCAAAATGCAACGTATATAAACATAAAACAGCAATATCTCAATGGCACTTTCAACACGAAACGCAAGATTGGCACAATTATACAAAAAACAAATACTTTGAGTGAGTAGAAATACTTTGATTGAATTAAAAAAAAATAATTTTTGCATTGTATAAATTCACTTTTTTCCACATCCTATATGTATTTGTTAAATTTAACCAATGTTTGTAAATCCCAGGCCCTGAAGATGATCTCAATAAAGATCGAAACAATTAATTAAGGTGTTTAGTTGAGATGAAAAAAGTTAATGGCACGAGCGGGATTCGAACCCACGATCTTCGGCTTGATACGCCTCTGCTCTACCACTTGAGCTATCGTGACCTCGATCCACTCGGGTACTAACTTCCCATCTCAACCTCACCTCTCGAATTTTACCTCCTTTTTTTAAAAGACTTTTCACCTCATAGAAGCCGAAGCTTTATACAAAAATGTCTTTCTATAGCGACTTCCTTCCCCATCCCTTCAAAATCCAACGTATATAAACATAAAACAGCAGAATCTCACTGGCACTCTCAACACGACATGCAACAATGGCACTATTACGCAGAAAACAAACACTTTGATTGAGAAGAAATACTTTGATTGAATTAAGAAAATTTTTTTTGCATTGTATAAATTCACTTTTTTCTACATCCTACATGAATTTGTTGAAAGGAAACAATGTTTGCAAATCCCAGGCCCTGAAGATGATCTCGTTAATGATCGAAACGTTGGCAAGATAAAGAAAATGTTTTTCTGAAACCTACATCACACCAGACCAGACCGCATCTCACGATTTCTGAATAAATACAGTAAAATATTCAGCTTCCCGTCGAAATTACGCTGGTGGTATGTTTTTGCCATAACTTTGTCATTTTTGACAATTTAAATTCCCATTGCACCATTGTTTTCAGCATAAAGATCCTTTAAAATGATGTGTAGGGTCGTATTTGAAATTTTGAAGTTCAACTGGTCCTGATATACCTGTATACTTTTTCTCCAAAAAAAGGGTCAAAATTTGAAACTAGACTAAAGAACATTAAGCATATATTTTTTGTTTTTTGATAGCGTCATTGGTTCAAAAAAATTCGCCCGGGCTTTCTAAAAAGGACAGCCTGTATAACATTATTGATTTTTTTTTTAAATTAAAAATGCTCATTTATTTTATACACCCTATTAATTTGAAAAGTAAGATTTATACGAATTAATGAAGTAAAAAGTATATCTCCTACAAAGAGATATAATTATGCGGCCGTTCAGACCCCAATGGGATAGATAATATAAATGAATTATGCTTCAATAGTAGGATAGAAGAGCATTAGTTAAATCTGATTTACGGCTGTTTCAAAAGTACTTCTACAACTCAATTAGCTTTGTTATTTTCTTTGCGAGCGGTCTCCCCAGTCTGTAAATCAAGGCGCGAGCGGACGATAACGCGGGAACGTTCTATGAAAGAGTAGTTCATCTTTTAACGGGGCCAAAGAAGAGTGCCGAGCTGAGGAGGCGAAACTTGTTCCGAAAGACGAACTCCGAGAACACATAAAAGATAAGTATCAATCGCCATAAAAGAAAATTGCCGGAGCGAAGGGGCCGCTTATTTACTCTCGGGCTAACTCCGCCCATTTACGGGAACAAAGGGCGACTCTTGCTCCTATGAGAGAGTTCCATCCGTATATTTAGACGGGGCCCACCCCTATTTATAGCACCGACCTTCAAAAATACAGAAAAAGGACATGGAGATTATATTTTTTTAAACCATGAAGTTCGAAGATTCAGATAAACACAACAAATGGTCAACTCGGTCCTACATTGTTCTTTTAAATATTAATAAAATATCAAGAAGTATTTGTTCTAGAAAAATTGGATAATTTGTTATAGTGATAAATCACATTATAACTAAAGCAATATACAACTATTAATACTATACGGATACATAGATGATAGCTTTTGCATAATAGTTAAAGAAGAACTAGAAAACTTCCTAACCTTCTTAAATCTACGATACAAAAACATTAAATTCACAATTTAAATATAACAGAGTTACATAGTTTCAACAAAGGGAGAGAACTAGATTGGCTTGAGAAATTTGAAATTAAAAAATGTAAAATTGAACATGGTGATAAATGCATTAATAATATAACAGATTTNACAATCGAACAAGGGAGAGAACTAGATTGGTTTGAGAAATTTGAAATTAAAAAATGTAAAATTGAACATGGAGATAAATGCATTAATAATATAACAGATTTTGATCTACCTCCCATTATAAATATGTACATAAATAATATTAAACGTCCAAATAATTAAATTAATTATTTTAATTGTTATTATTTTTATAATAATTTTATAATATTAAGGTATTATTCTAATTTGTCATCTTTTATCACTAATTTATAATTAATTTCTTACAGTATTTACTATTGTAATAATTATTAGTGTTATAATTCCCGCTTTTCGCACGTTCAAATTGAGCGCCATTAAAAAACCAGCTGTTCATTGGAACGTCGCGTTGGCAGGGTTATCAGCGGGTTCACTTTGGCAATTCATGTCGAGAGACTTGGTTGTAGAAGTCCTCCTGATGATGATCTAAGTGTTCGAAATCCGGACGTTGCAAAACAACTTACTGTGAGTAGGAACTATCTTTTTAAAAGGATTGAACACCACACTCACTCCATCATTTATCATTTCTATCAAATTCACAATGCAAATAGAAGAAAATAATAGAATCAATTTTTTCGATGGTACAGTAATAAACTTAAATTTTGCTGGTTTACGAAACCTACATTTTCAGGCAAATTAGAATGAATGCTACCCCTTTAAAACCTTTAAACTTTTGGGTATAAAAAGTGAACTAATAAAAACACAAACCGTAAAACATTAAAAATAACCCCCCCCACAATATTTGGCCGACGAAAAAATTCACAACTAGATAACAATATAAAAAACAAAAACAATTTAAAAAAAGTTTTGGACCTGTCTTACATACAACCAGTTTTTTAAAACAAAAAATTCCCTTGGCGGAATGATGTAAATAGTAAACTTTAAAGTATGTAAATTAGGTTTGAAAAGATAAAATTCCTAATGTTGACCATCCTAGAAAAGATAAATTGGATAGGAAATACAAAAACAATATTTATAGCATTAAATACTTAGACTGTACAAAGTAATATGTAGGCTGAACGAATTCAAAACATTTTAAACAACATAGAGTATGAATACGATAAAACAGCACTGTCATATCATATAAAAGAAACTAATCATAATACTGACATGAAAAAGTCCCACCATATTGAGCCAAATAAACATAAGAGAGAAACATTATGTATTATTAAATTTAACAATAATTATTTATACAAAAAAACAGATGCTAATTTTGTAGGGCTACTGTAATCAAATGTAATTAAAAAACAACGACGTTTTCTTATATTTCGACCACAACAGGTTAACTTATGATTTTTCCTTCTCGAAGGTGGGATAATAGGTCATCTCCAAAAAANCTTGAGCTATCGTGACTTCGATCCACTCGGACACTAACTTCCCATCTCAACCCCACCTTTTGAATTTTCCCTCCTTTTTGCCATTTTTTATCTCAACTAAAAAACCTTAATTAATTATGATGTATTAATCTATCTAGCCAAAGATCGTGGGTTCGAATACCGCTCGAGCCATTGACTTTTTTATCTTAACTAAAAAACCTTAATTAGTTGAAGAAAAATATAAAATAATATAATCTGTTTTTGAAAAAAACATCACGAGTCTCTTGGAAAATTCCTCACCTAAAAAACGTTTTAGTAAGAGGAAAATTAATTTAAAAAATAGAATTTAATATAGAAATCCAGCGTTTGTTATATCATTGCTCTTACATCAGAATTTTGTAAGAAAATTGTTAGGACTTCTCAAAATCAACCAATTTTAAGGACAAACTCAAAATTTAAACAAGTTTCCATAAAAAAAGGTACAATTTTTTATTATTTCAATCAGAATTTCGATTTCCTCTTCTTTCCTGTTGTTTTTCACGCTGTACCTCGAACTTTGAAACCTCTCCTTCCTGGGGCCAAAGGTAAGAGAATAATATTAGGGGAATACAAACTTGAACCTTTTCCGATTGTTCATCTCTTCGGTTCAAGGCAAAAACTTTCAGCTTTTACTTCATATTTTTCAAACGAGCTTGGATGTTCCATTAGCTTTCTATTTGCTAGAAGTGGAGCTTTTTACACCTGACCGAATATTTTTGTGTGAATAACAATCAATTAACAATTTTTGAAATAATTGATTTATTTGTAAATTATTTTTTGATTTTTGGCTGTTGGTCGGACAGAAGGGTTTATGCCTTTCGTCAACTTTAGTGTTATGTATGCACCTCGAAATGGAAAAACGAGAAACAACAAATAAAATAAATACGGTTAAAGAAACGAATTTGATCTGTTTAAACGAAAAATGTAAATATTTTTAGAGGAAGCCATGGCCTTCGCAATATTCTGAAGCCCCACCTGTTGAGAAATATTGCTTTTCTTAAAATAAATTCCCGAGCTAACTACTGTCATGTGTAGAGAGTGACAAGGAGAATTTTTCCTTCTGTGTACCGTGCAAATATTGATGGATTCGCCAGCAGCTGCCAATCAATACCTTTTAACGTGGTCATGGTATAGAGTATGGCCTAACTTCCATTCATCTCCGCCCTTTCTCCCTGTTAGCGTATCACATAACGTTTACGACCCTCACACGACCACCTCTATTAAATGATTATTTTTCCTGTATTGTTGGTCGGGGTGAAAAGCTAGATTAGTTTTTTTTTATTTTGAATATCAGCGGAAGAACTTGACTTTTTCTCTGAGCGATTTTAATTATGTAGTGTACGTAAAATTTGTATATATAACAAAATAACAAACAATATATATACATATATANATTCCAATTAATTAAGGTTTTTAATTGGATAAAAAAGTCAATGGCACGAGCGGGATTTGAACTCTTTCGAGTTTCTCGAATTTATCTCAACTAAAAACCTTAATTAATTGTAATATATTAATTGGTCCAGCGGACCACGAAATTAGAGAATTTAATGATTTAAAATGAGGTATACTTCACTAAAGCTCTCCGTGGCCATTTCATTTGTCGTCGAGAATCCAATCCGATTACACGACATTTGAAAAATGGCAAAAAGGAGGGAAAATTCAAAAGGTGGGGTTGAGATGAGGAGTTGGTGTCCGAGTGGATCGAGGTCACGATAGCTCAAGTGGTAGAGCAGCGGCGTTTCTAGCCGAAGATCGTGGGTTCGAATCCCGCTCTTACCATTGACTTTTTTATCTCAACTAAAAACCTTAATTAATTGTAATTGGTAAAGCGGACCACGAAATTAGTGAATTTAATAATCCTAATGTACATAAAGACAATTGTATATTTTTTCTTTTACACCTGTTTTTTGAGCATCGGACATTTAACTTTTTAATGTTTTGTTTTTATTGTTGTTATGAGTGTGTTTAGTGGTCTTCTTGACAGCCTTATGTTTTGCCATAATAACCAGAAAACTGATTCATGATAAAAAAAAAAATTAAAACTGGTGTTATTCGACCAACCATTAATTTTAAAATAATATTATAGAACAAATATATGTTTACATTCTTATTAACCCATTGGTACAATAAGATTTACATTTCACTATTCACTTTTCATTTTTAACTACACAAGTTCATATGGCTTTGTTATTTTTAATCTTCTGACCATGTTTCGGTAATGTAAGAGTTTGGTCGGTTCCACATTCTCGTGCTGGCTGAGGCGATCCTGGTGTTTGGCGGCAAATCTTTGTATTTCCGCCGTGACTTCAGGGATCTTAAGATCCCTATCTAAGTCCTTATTCGTTATGTACCAAGGAGCTTTGACCATGTTAAGTAAGATTTTATTTTGGAGTGTTGGTATGATTTTGATATTGCTGTGTTTGGTACAACCCCATAGTTGAATACGATATGTCTACATAGGCTTTATGACTTGTTTATATAATAATATTTTATTTTGTATTGCAAGATTGGAGCCGCGTCCTATCAACCAGTATAGTTGTACATACCTTAAACCTATTTCTGTCCTTTTTTTTTTAACGTGTTCTTTCCTTCTCAGCTTGGCATCTAAGGTCATTCCCAGATATTTAGCTGTTCCGCTATATAGTAGTTCTATCGATTGTGAGCGACGGCACATGGTCCACTTTTTGTTTGTAAAGATTGGATGAACTGATTTATGCTGATTTAGCTTGATTTTCCATTTTTTTGTCCATTCATTTATCTTATTACATGCATTTTGTAGGATTTTGGTTGAATGGGTGATAGTCGGTCCTAGTGATATCACCGCTGTGTCATCTGCAAACGTACCAATTTTCCGAAAATCACTGGTGTATAACAAGTAAAGCAGTGGACCTAATACGCTACCTTGTGGCACTCCTGCATTTATTGTTTGTAATTTTGAATATTGAACTTGTTTGACTCTAAACAATCTGTCAGTTAGGTAGGAACTAATAATATCGACATACTGCTTTGGTAGCATACCTTTTAGTTTATTGATGAGTCCTTCGCGCCAGGCTTGTCAAAAGCTTGGGAGACTTCAAGGAAGATAGCAGAACAAATTTGTTTTTCTTCAAGAGATTTTTCTATTACGTCCGTTACTCGGTGAATTTGGTCTATTGTTGAATGTCTTGTTCGGAATCCAAATTGGAGATCAGGAATGATTTTTTTTCTACAATGGGTTTTATTCGTCTTAATAAACTTTTCGAAGAGTTTCGACACTGTCGGTAGTAGCGATATTGGTCTGTATGATTTGAGCTAGTTCGCCGGTTTTCCTGTTTTTTTTAATCATAATGACTTCTGCGAATTACCAGATGCTGGATATTTCAGTCTGATTGCAGCATTAAATAGGTATGTTAGTTTAACTATACACTTTTTTGGCAATTGTTTTAGTATTTCTCCAGTGATAAGGTCATATCCTGGAGTATTTTTAGCAGGCAGGATTCATGATGGTGTATATTCATGTATGCTAGACGGGCGCGGTTGGAAATCGAACCCACGACCGCGGGTTCTGAGAGTCGAGGGCCCAACACGTAAGATGTCATCTCAACTGTGAGGAATGAATCAGCACCTTCATCATTTTTGATCATATTAGTCTGCCTATCCTAAGGTTTCGCCTTTTCTTGTTTATATTTCACCAAATATTAGTAGATTTTTCCAGATTTTAAATATAAATTCATTGAGAAAGTACAGGAGAAATGTTCTGTTGTAACAGTTCTCTGTTTCAATCGATTGCAGTTTTCTGCAAAATTCAAACTTTTTACTGGTTGGTGTCTTTCATTTTGAATCTTAAGTTTGTTCTAGGTATTTATTTTAATTTTATTCGACCAAGTTTTCAGTAGATGTCTTTATCAAGGAAGGCTGTTTTCACTCTGCCTGCAAAATATCTTTATCCGTTTCAGATGATAATAATGATGATATTGGAATAGTAGGCAGAGCCAATTTTTTACCTCCGAGCAGCCTTATTCTTGTACTTTTCCCTGTTCCTTTTCCTGTTATTTCAACCAGTTCTTTCCCTTAAGGCTAGGTGATTGATTCATCGCTGTGATTTGTTTCCCCTGAGTATTCTTGATACCCAACATTTTATCTCCATTGAGATGTGACATATTCGAAAATAAAATATAAATAGGAGTTTTAAATTTTCGGTTAAATTTTTACTAATGTTTAAAAGTTCTAATAATTGCGAGCATGATTTGGCCAAAGTATCTTTCTTGATGCAAATATCTAAGCTTTCATCCAGGAAAGGTGAAGTTTAAGGATAAGTTTAAGCGCAAAATCAGGCTGAATTATGAAATTTCATATACAGTAGAATCTCGCTTATAATGGATGCTACGTAAAGCACAGTAAATAAAATAACATACCATGAAAATTCCTGATTAATGAAACTGCTGGGATTGTATTTTTATAATTCAATTAGTTAAGGTTTTTAGTTGAGATAAAAAAGTCAGTGTCACGAGCGGGATTGAATAATGGTAAAAAAGGAGGGAAAATTCAAAAGGTGGGGTTGAGATGAAAAGTTAGTGTCCGAGTGTATCGAAGTCACGATAGCCTCAAGTGGTAGCCTAGGTGCATCTAGCCGAAGGTGGGTTCGAATCCCGCTCGTGCCATTGACTTTTTTATCTCAACTAAAAAACTTAATTAATTGTAATAAAGAAGAATGTTTAAAAAAAGTGCAATGTTCTAATTAACCATTTAATATTCACGGAATTGAATTTCGATCTTGGAGACAACAATTACTTGTACAAGGAAGACAACTGGAATTTGATCGAGGTTGTTTTTCGCGCTAGAGGTCAATTATTATGTTTAAATTCTAACCCTTGTTTGGAAAAAAGAGACCAAGCACGTCATATCTGTAAACTATAAATGGTGGAAGATTTGTTTCATGTTTTGGCAGTTTGTCCAACTTTGGAAAACTTTAAATTAATTTGGTTTCACCGATGTCGTCTGACATTCCATGAGTATATAGACCTTTTAAATGGGAAAGATTGGTTTAGTTTGTATAGATATATTATAGATGCACTGAATTGCAGAGATAATTTTATGTTAAGTTTATAATTTGTATGTTAATTTAAGTTTTATTTAAGTATGTGGTGATTAGTGACCGTTAATCGATAATTATTCAGAAATCGTGAGATGCGGTCTGGTGTGATGTCGGTAAATCCCAGACCCTGAAGATGATCTCAATAAAGATCGAAACGTTGGCACGATCAAGAAAATGTTTTTCTGAAACCTACATCACACCAGACCGCAAATGGCAAAAAGGAGGGAAAATGCAAAAGGTGGGGTTGAGATGGGAAGTTAGCGGCCGAGTGGATCGAGGTCACGATAGCTCAAGTGGTAGAGCAGTATCTAGCCGAAGATCATGGGTTCGAATCCCGCTCGTGCCATTGACTTTTTTATCTCAACTAAAAACCTGAATTAATTGAATTAATTGGTCATGCGGACCACGAAAACTAGTGAATTTTTTTATAATCTTGACTGGGTCGATTTGGCAAACAATGTAAAGATAATTTCAATATTACAGCATTTCTGTTTCTACAAATACTTAGATTATCATTGGGTAGATATGTTTTTGATAAAATAATACTATGAATGTGTGCAAATATGGCTACAATGTATGAAACATTTGAATAAAATATTACAAGTCAATGTTAGGGTAGAATTTTGAAAGACGATGACGTGACTTGTTTCGCTTCATTCGTCCAGGAATTCACTTCAATTTTAAACCCTATTAATAACCCACGTTTGAAACTGTTGTGTCCCAAGGGCTAAATGTTACAATCGTCCTCGGTAAATAAGGACGGTCCGGGAGACAAAAGGTCGGGAAAGCGGAAGGAAACTTGAATTAGGGATGTCCGCGCGGTAACGGCGGACGTACTGAATAAGTAAATATGGCGTTGCGGCTGGAAAACCGGCTCGAAAAAAGATGTGAGTGCACAAAAAGCAGTAACGGGGTAATGAGCCTCGACCACGGCCGACTCTCATGCCTTATGCACACTTGTCAGCCTTAGTTCAGACAAATCGTCTCCTACCAACGTCTCAACGCTAAGCCGGAGGACTTTACATCCACAAATCTAGGCTGAAGGGGTAAAGTTGGTAATCGATGTTAACTTTTGATAAAAGGTTCATTTATTTAATTGCTCTAACTATTAAATAAACGTACGTTGGGTACGTCTCAACCCAAAATTTAAACATAAAAAAGTCACAAAAAATTATCAGAATTTTCTTCAGTAGTTCAGATCTCATTGTAAAAGATTCAAATTAATAATCCTATAAAAAAGTAATGTTGACCCGGGTTTGAATCCGGTGGATCTAGGTGTCAATATTGGTAGAACGAAAGTGACATCTTTCCATAAGGATAGATAAAAAAAGCTAAAAACTTTTCATTATGGTAATGATTTTTCTATGGATTATGTTAGGTTTTATGTTTATGTAGGAGTGCTTTTTTCCACCTCTGAGAAATTCCAACTTGCCTATGACCATTTCATTCCAAAAAAAAAAAAAAATCAATCGATTTGATAAAGTTTGGCATCAGGGAGTTTTATAAATTTAGACGCTTCCTATCCACACATTATTTCCTTATCCTCAAATCCTATTTAACTGACCGCTGCTTCAGGGTAAGGTGCCGCATCTTGTTTACGGAATTCAGACAGATACAAGCTGGCGTCCCTCAAGGGAGCATCCTTGGTCCCATTCTTTATATCATTTATACTGCTGACTCACCTATAACACCCTTTCATGCAATACCATTTATCCAATTACTCGAATCCTATCAAACCTACCTCTCAAGCACACTTTGACCTTATCAAAGATTGCTACGAAAAGTGAAGAACAGGACTGAATAAAGAAACTCGCCATTTTACAAAATTAGCGAATTTTGTCTTGGTAAACAGGACTCTTTTTTAAAACAAGCAATCATACATTGAGGTTAACCAGCAAGTTTGGAATATACCACACAATTAAAAGAATAATCTATATTAACAATAACATATAAATAAATTAGAAAATATTTTATTGTTGCAGTTGCAGCATTTCTTTGTAATTGTTTGTTGATGGTAATAATTTGCTATAGGCTTATTATATCATCTCTAAAACAGTCAATTTATTCTGGAAGAATAATTTAAATATTATTTTTATCTTAAGGTGAAGCGTTGTCTTCGTTAATTCACTTTTTGTCCCAGCAAACTACATTTGTCATCAGCCCTTTCGTTTTATTCTTTACTTTTCTTAAAATGAGTATTTTAGTCCTACTAATTTCTTTTCTGTTTCTCTAGTCATGCTTGGATGAGATCAATTAAGAAATTAACTTGAAAAATTGACAAGAATTGACTTTCTCTTATTTCTTTGTCGTTTTGGTGGCCTGCCTAGGCCTCCGGGCATCGTCAATTGTGAATATAACGCAAATACCGAACACATTCGTAAAATGGAAAAAATATAAAACATGACAATCTACTCAGCATTCTCACAAGAGTATTCCGTATTCATCGGGATAATTGGGGATATGCCACTGCATTCGCGCTAATAAATTACATTCTCACGTTTATTATAACTATTTTTTTCCATAGCAGCAGTTATGATCTGAGCAAGCCGCCATGTGTATCTTTATACAATTCACCCAGTCATATCTATGCTTCATCTAATGACGGGCTTTTGAAATTTGCAACATAAATTAAGTTTATGTCGCTTAGGGCATTATAAAAATTTGAGCATTTAATATCAAGCCTGTTTGAAAGGGGAGAATTTCAAAATCTGCATTTTTGTTACTGACTTACTCACTGATCATCTAAATTATAAAGTACTTCCCGAATACCTAGAAACTCGAAATTGGGTAAAAAGGTAGGTTTTATATAGCAAGTAATGGAAAAAATAAGAAAATTGCAATTTTCTCAAATTAGTGCAGCTTTAGGGTGTGGCTGGGTATTCATCATCAAAATTATAAGCTACCTCGTACAGGTAGAAACATGTACAAAGGTAGGTTTTATATTGTAAGTGAAGGGAAAAATCTAAAAATTGCAAATTTCTAAAAACTTGTGCCGCTTGAGGGCAATTCTAAATGCGTGAAGTCACGCTCATCCAGCGATTAAAAAAAAAAAAAATATATATATATAGCTTTTAACAAAACTATTAGGTTTCATGGTCCTATTGACCAAATAAATTCTTTTCAATTAATTAATATTTAATTAAGGTTTTGGTTAAGATAAAAAAGTCAGTGTCAGGAGCGGGATTCGAACCAACGACCTTCGGCTAAATACGCCGCTGCTCTACCACTTGAGATATCGTGACTTCTACACACTCGGACACCAACTTTTCCATATAAGAGAATAATATTTTTTATAAATCGCGTTTAATGAAAACGAAAAATATAAATATTAAATTTTAGCCACGTCCGTGATTTGTGTCAGATGATTAATTGATAATATCTACTTTTTAAAAAAATACAAATACATGTATTTATATCTTGGCCAACTGATTAAATTAAATTAACTATTTATTAATTAACCAAAGTTTAAAAATTCTTCTACTTAATTCTAACTTAATAACAACCCATAATCCTATGCTTGCTGTCATGCTAACTTCTGACTTTCTCATTCAGAAACTAGCCAAATGTTAGCCAATAAAAATAATGCAAACAATGAAAATATCACTAGGATAGTCTGATTTTTTACCTTTTTCGGAGGGAGTCTGAAATTTTCATCTTTTCTTCTGAGTTATCTCAGGTTATGGACTAAAAAATTAACGGACTTGGCCACAATGAAGATATCATTACATGGATACATGGATAGGATAATTTTTTGGTGGGGGTTTGGATCTTTGCCATTTTTTCATGGCTAGGTTTATGTTGGGCTTAGTGTTTCTCTTTTAAACTTTCTTATATTTTTACTGAAATTCTTCCCTTCTTTTCCTCCTTTAAATCCCACCTGTGTAATCATCTCCTCTTCTTCCAAGCAGAGACCTTACGTTAACCTTTGATATGTTCGTTTAATATTCTTGTAATTTTTTCTTCTGGCCTGCCTTCCTGGTATACATTGTGCCAACATTTCTATCTTATTTTACTTTTAATTTCATAGAAGGAACATCCTTTTTTTATTTCATGTACATTTTTCTTAGGGGACACCAGTCCCAGAATAAAGTTCTTCTTCTTAAACTTTTTATTGTCTTCTCAAAACTGTCTTTTTATCATGAATAATTTGTGTATTAATAGAGAAACCGAGTGCTATGCACTTACGTGGGAATGTATTTATTTGAGTGAATGCGTAATTAATGTAGTTATATTAGGCATGCGCTCGGGGCTAATATGACCTAGTTGTCGGATTCCTCTGTAATTTAAAAAAGAGGGAAAGAGAAAGAAAGAAAGAGAGAGAGAGAGAGAGAGAGAGAGAGAGAGAGAGAGAGAGAGAGAGAGAGAACTCCATCTGTAAAGTATTTCCTATGTATAAATTATAAATCACATTTTTAGGGATAACGATATATAAAACATTTTGCAAAATTTGGTTGGTTTTATATTTTTTCTCGTCTTTTTCGGTTGTTGGCTTTTTATATTTCTTGGGTTTCTTTTCAGGAACTTGACAACCAGAACTTATTATTAAACCAAAGTATTTAATTATCTCTACCAAGTTAGAGATCATAAAAAGTATCAAAGACTAAAACTCATAGGATCATAAGAAAAGATAAAAGTTCCAGACTCCTCATTGCTCATTCAGAAACTGGTCAAGTGTTAACCAATAAAATTCAAAGAACTGCGTTCCTCATAAAAGTAGTAGTGAAGTTAGCGTAATTAAAGTGAATTAGTGAGGAAAGTGGGTTTGATGTCTAGTTCCTGAAAAGAAAACCAAGAAATACGTTTATTTTCTTTTTCACTTTTGCTGAGATTTTAATTTTATTACTCGATGGAGAAAATGAGGAACGTCGTAAAAAGTACTTTCTTTTATGCCCAATATCTTTTCTTAGACAGTAATAAAAAAGGTAATTTCAATAAAGTTACATTAAGATCATTAACAACCTAAAAATTTAAAATGAAATCTAAAACGTAGATAATTGATCAATAAAACGGCTCGTATTGTTCCGAAGGGGTGTTTGATATTTCACTAAAAAAGGGCCTAACTTCCCAGGATCCTCCCGGGTCTCTTTATAATCCGAGGCACCGCCCGCTCGATAACCCGAACCTGTGACGAACTGGGCCCTCTTATCTCCGGATATCCCACAACAGCGTCGGGCCGGAATCCAAATGGAACAAATCTCAAGATCGGTTTTATCTCTCAAGTTTTGATATAAGGACATGGACTCAATATGACATCCAAACTCGTCAGGACGATACGCACAGAGAAAACGGCCATTTTACGAGGGTTCCGTACAAAAATACAAGAGCGATTAACTCAAATGTTTTACAAAAGAAGTGACAAATAGTGAGTGGGAGAGAAAGAAGGAAAAGAGAGAAAGAGAGAAATTAAAATCGAGATATTTAAGTTTTTCGTTAGTAGTTTTCAATCAAAGATCGTTTCATATGATTTTTTTAAATTTTAACTTTTATGAAAATGATTATGTTTATGATTGTTTTTTATCTGAAAATCTATCCAGAATCCCACTCCAGGAGAAAGGAAAAGAGTGCAACTCGAATAAGATCACCGTTTTTTCCCCTCCTCCCGAGAAAAGTATAAAATAGCGAGATCGGAATATGCTGATGTGTAGACGGTGAGGCTAAATCAAATTTCGGAGGCGATGTATCATTTTATTTCGAGACGGTATAAATAAGGATAGGAAAGGGCGTGTCGGGAGCTGGAGGTTTGCCCTACATCGGTTCGAGGCCTCCTGGTAATGGCTTTCAGTCCCTCGCTCCCAACGGTCCTGGTTGAAACAAGGCACCTGATCAATTTCTCGCCTCTCTTTCCTTATTATTTGCCAGCAGAATAGGTCGGAAATTGATTTTCAATTAAATTAATTGACCTACATAAAACTCAACCTTTGATCTGTTCCGTCCCATGTACGATTGCGCAAAGTGAGAAAATATATCAAACGGATTAACTAAAAAGTTGAGCATAACAAAGATTGTTCAAGAACTAAATATATATTTATATTTTATTTTTATACAGGGTGTTGTACAAGTGTGCCTTCTAGTTTCTCAGAAAGCTAGTCAACCGAAATAGAAAAGGTAAACAAAATCCATTTTTTTACTGTTACTAAACAAAAATCTTTTTCTCAATATAGACATCTCGTACCATCNACTTTTACTTACGCTCGAGCTTTGGTCGCACCTATTACTTGATCTGTTGCTGCCCGCATCTGCTTTTGCTGCTGAACTCCTGCCGCCGCGTCAACGCGTCGCCTGATTTACATTTCGACGCCTAAACAGGGGTACCCCAGAACACGCAAGTCTTTTTTTTTAATGGAATGTTATAGCAGAAGCTTATCCGGCCCGGAGGACCACTATGATGGGCCCCATCACCGTCAAAACACGGTCTGTACGTGGCCTTCAGAGATTAGCACGTACGATTGCGCAAATTAAGAAAATGCTAAACTAAAGACTTTTGTCAAGAAACAGTGGCAGCCTGAATGAACCTGATGTTCAGAGAAAGGTCTTGTCCGTCAAAACACGGTCTGTACGTGGCCTTCAGAGATTAGCACGTACGATTGCGCAAATTAAGAAAATATATCAAACGAATTTACTAAAAAGCTGAGCATAAAAAGAAGATTGTTTAAGAACTAAATATATATTTATATTTTATTTTTATATGTATGGTGTTAACAAGTGGTCTAGTTTCTGAAAAAGCAAGTCGACCAAAATAAAAAAGCTAAACAAAATCCATTTTTTTACTGTTACTAAACAAAAATCTTTCTCTCAGCTATGACAAGCCATTTCATAAAGGCCGCCAAAGCGACATAAACTATCAATAAGGCAGAGTTCCAACGATTGAGGAGGCAGACGAAAGGACGGCGGCAAGCCTAAGGGAGAGCCACGCTGGATTTGGAGTTACTCGGTCGTTTGCAACTTTAGAATAAAGATAAAGTAAAAATAAAAGTGTGTGACGTTATCAAGACAAAAAAACTGCTACTGAAAAATTCTTGTGGAGTGGTGTCCAGAGAAAAGGAAACCAAAAAATAACTTTACACTTAATTACATTCTATCATAAGAAAATATTCCCTTTTCCTCACTTAATTAGTTGTGGATTAATAAGTTCAATTATTATATTTAAATTTTAACCCTTGTTTGGAAAAAAGAGACCAAGCACGTCATATCTGTAAACTATAAATGGTGGAAGATTTGTTTCATTTTTTGGCAGTTTGTCCAAATTTGGAAAACTTTAAATTAATTTGGTTTCACCGATGTCGTCTGACATTCCATGAGTATATAGACCTTTTAAATGGGAAAAATTGGTTTAGTTTGTATAGATATATTATAGATGCACTGAATTGCAGAGATAATTTTATGTTAAGTTTATAATTTGTATGTTAATTTAAGTTTTATTTAAGTGTGTGGTGATTAGTGACCGTTAATCGATAATTATTCAGAAATCGTTAGATGCGGTCTGGTGTGATGTAGGCAAATCCCAGGGCCTGAAGATGATCTCAATAAAGATCGAAACGTTGGGACGATAAAGAAAATGTTTTTCTGAAACCTACATCTCACGATTTCTGAATAATTAATTTTTATTTAAGTGTAGATATTTAAGAGTCAACTGGCAGACTAGTTTATGCCATTACAAGTATTATTTGGGTATTTTGTAAAAAAATATAATCTTTTGTTATCTTTTCTAAATATACTTTTATAAAAAAGAAAGTAGAAAATAAATCTACAAAAGTATGTACTATAAAGTTTACCAAAGTATTATTATAAATAGTGAGAAGTGGGTTAACTCCATACATTTATGACAACATGGTGGCATTGTGGAAACCAAACCGTCCAAGCTCCTAAAAAATGGTTATGAATGTGACCAGTTAGAGAGGATAAAATGTCTCAACGTTTGCTAAACTCATCAAAATATGCTTACGATTAAAATATAATATCCTAAACTAATTTCTATTCTGGGACAAAAAGAAATATTGTACAATTCTAAATGTTTAGAAGACCATGGAGACCGAGTGGTTAGGGTGTATTGCTGTGATTCTGGGTTCGAATTCCGGCCGAGCATATAGAATTATATTGAGAATATGAAATAAAATTGTAAAGTGACTATGTTCTGGATACTGTTGTATGTCAGAAGTTATTTAATTTACTACATGTTGACATTGTGAAAATCAATTTAAAATAATATTTGGAAAACAACTTTAGTTGAAAAAAATAGGCTGAACCGGTTATCAATGAAATTTATACATATTTAGAAAGCTACAAAAATCAACGAAGTGAATTTTTACACGACTTCAATATTTTTCTAACAGATTAGAAAAATAAATGTTTTGATTGTGCAGGTGATTTTATTTTTACAGAGAGGAAAGCATCAAATGTCGTAGTTTGAAGGGTATCCAGTTATTAAAATTCCGCCTTAATCCTCTTTGTTTTCCTAATGGAAAATCCTCTTCTTGACTTTGTTTCTCCATTTACTAAATCCGTCAATGTATAATCAAATCACGGGGAAGCGGATTTCGCGTATCCTCTGTTCCCGTGGCATAATTTGATGCCCTCTTTAAAATGGAAATATTATAAGGGGAAAGTTGAGAAAAAGAGAGAGACCCCAAAAGCTTGGGTCGTTTAGTATGTTAACATCAATTATACATGAAGACTCGGATTATTTTCTTTTCGTACTTTTCTCTTCGTAATTTTTCACATTCTTTTTATTATGTTATTATTAAAGTCTGTAACTATAACTTTTAATTAAGTTGAATGACGCCTTAATTTTATTGGTGGGTCAGTAATAATGGTTTGCAAAATAATTTCACATTCACTAGTTTTCGTGTCCGCTTGACTAATTAATATCTATCAATTAATTAAAGTTTTTAGTTGAGATAAAAAAGTCAGTGTCACGAGCGGGATTCGAACCCACGACCTTCGGCTCAATACGCCGCTGTTCTAACCACTTGAGGTATCGTGACCTCGATCCACTCGGACACTAACCTCCCATCTCAACCCCACCATTTTAATTTTCCCTCCTTTTTGCCATTTTTCAAATGTCGTGTAATCTATTTGTCGCCGAGAATCAAAGAGATTACACGATATTTGAAAAATGGTTAAAAGGAGGGAAAATTCAAAAGGTGGGGTTGAGATGGGAAGTTAGTGTCCGAGAGGAGTAAGGTCACGATAGCTGAAGTGGTAGAGCAGCGGCCTATCAAGCCGAAGATCGTGGGTTCGAATCCCGCTCGTGACACTGACTTTCTTATCTCATTTAAAAACCTTAATTAATTGATAATTTCAAATATTGACGGAATCATTTCTGAATATGTTAAAATTACTTTTATAAACACAAGTCCAAATAACAATTTATATAAGTATTTCAATCTTACAGCCTCTAATTCAACTACATGTTAATTTTTAGTATAGCAAATATGAATAAACATAATTAAAATTTAAAGGTGGTATGTTAATTTTGTTTATCAGTGTATATATCACCAACAGGATAATGATACCATTTGGTGACGTTATGATGATGAAGTTCCACAATTAAGCTCTGTCGGATGTCGGTTTATTTATTTATGCAAATAAAATAAGTTTCCGGACGAGCCTCTCCTCAAATTATTCACGTTATGATTTCCTTCATAATTGAGTTGCGAGTTGACGAAGATGGTGGAAAACACTCGAAAAAAGGACTCTTAGGGATGAGAAGGTCGGGGGGCTTGGCTAAGTGTGATGAAGAGTGGCTGGCCGAGTGTTTTATGAAAAGAATCGAAGTCGGAGGCAACTTGTTGGTCTATTAGAGGCTCATTAAGGGTTCCGAGTCGAGGGTTATTTCATTGATATCTTGAATGTTTTAGAAACCGCTTGGGAAGGATTCATCTTCTTCAACTTCGAGGGCATCGATTGACGGATTGATTCAATTTTATGATTTGAATTTTCACACGATTAAAGAACCGCAATTGACTGGTTTGAAAGGCACTGCACTTTTATTATTAATCAGATGTGAGGAATTTAAAATGATAGACTCATATGAAATGTTCAGCGTTACTGAAAGTTAAATTTTCATACCTTTATAATTCAATGGAATTATCTGATATAAATTACAGAAAATAGGTTTTTTTAAAATTTTTTAAAAAGTAAACCAGGAGAATGAGAGAAAGAGAGAGAGAGAGCCACACACATAGAGAAGAGAGGGAGTGAGAGAGTGAGGAAAAGAGATAACGAGAGAGGAATTGAGAGAGAGAAAGTGAGAGAGAGAGAGACTGAAAGAAAAAGCAAGATAATGTGAGAGATAGATCAAGAGAGATACAGTCTGATTATAGATTTTGTATTATAGAAAAAAAGTAAAACCTTTGAGAAAACCTAGAATTAAAAAGATGGAAGAACTGTCAGAGAAGAAGAAAGGAGAGGATGAGATGGAAACATAGAAAAAGGAAGATTGGCAGAGAGATAGATTGATAGACGGAAATAATGAGGGAGAAAGTGAGTGGCAGAGAAATAGAGTGAGAGAACAAAATATTGAGAGAGTGAGTGAGTGAGTGAGAGAGAGAGAGAGAGAGAGAGAGAGAGAGAGAGACATCAAAAGAGAAAGGAGGAGGAAGAAATAAAGAAAAATAGTGAGAAAAATAGAGAGAAATTGAGCGATTGGGAGAGCCGGTGAGACAGAGAGGCATCGAAAGAGAAAGAGAGCGGGATAAATAAAAAAAATAGTGTGAGAGAGAAAGAGAGAGAGAGAGATCATAAGAGAAAGAGGGACGGAAAAATAAAGAAAAAAGTCAGAAAAATAGAGAGAAATGGAGCAAGAGAGAGAGCGAGCGAGAGAGATTGAGAGAGAGAGTGAGAGGGTTAGAGGGAGAGAGGCAACGAAAGAGAAAGAGAGAGGGAGAAATAATAAAAAATAGAGAGAAATAGAGCGAGTGAGAGAGAGCGCGAGAGAGAGATAGAGAGTGAGAGAGAAATTAGAAAGAGAACCCGGGAGCGACGGAGAGAAGGCAACGAATGAGAAAGAGAGTGGGGAAAAAAAAGATAAATAGTGAAAAAAATAGAGAGAAATAGAGCGAGAGAGAGAGAGAGCGAGAGCGAGAGAGAGAGAGAGAGAGAGAGAGAGAGAGAGGGAGTGACAGAGGGAGTGAGAGAGAGGCATCGAAAGAGAAAGTGAGAGAAAAATAAAGAAAAATAGAGAGAAATAGAGCGAGTGAGTGAGAGCGCGAGAGAGAGATAGAGAGTGAGAGAGAATGAAAGTGAGAGAGAAATTAGAAAGAGAACCCGGGAGCGACGGAGAGAAGGCATCGAAAGAGAAAGAGCGAAAAAGACAGTCAAAAAGATCGACAAAACGAGAGAAAAATAGAACGAGCGAATTGAGAAGGAGAGTGAGAGGGAGAATGTTAGAAAGGGAAAAAAGAAAGACATTCAAACAGCCATAGAACTATACACAGCAATCGAGAGTAGATGTACAAATCTTACTGCTTGATGTACAACCGTTTCTGATCTATCTAGAGAAAACAATAAATACTAATAATAAATTGAATAGAAAATGTATAATTTGTGTTTTTATGGATTAATATATAGACAACAAACGATAGAAGTATTGATAAGTCCTTATGTATAGAAATAAAGTGAACTATGATAGTAGATATATAACAAATTGTGATTGATATGTAGAGTTCATAAGTTGTAGAGATCATAGTAGAAATATTGTCATAAATTTAATGCTTCCTAATATATTATAATTGTTTTGATGTACTTGAACCTGTAATTGATGTGGTAGTCACAAGTGTGACCGGATGTGAAACAATGATTCATTAACGCCTGGCTGTCCTCATGGTTTGACACGATGGCCAACCTGAGCAATCAAATTACCATTAACTGCTGATACATGATACATAGGGATCTGTACGTTTTGCTGAATACATTTCATGTATTTTTTCGATGGAATTTTACTCAACTTTATCAATTATAAACAGTTCATTCGCAACATTACTAATATTATTTGGACGTAGAATATTAAGTGGAATGATTTCGATCTTCTGACCCCAGGGGAAAATTCGTTACCGCCTAATTTTCTCTCTGCAATAACGAATGTTAAATAATAATTAACCAATTTTCTCTTTGACACATTTGACATCGGCAGAATAGCATGTTAATTATTCGCTAAAAAATAAAACAATGGACGGTCCTAAAACTGTTTTTTAATTTAATTTTTATTTAATTTTTTAATGATATTGTTGATACATACAAAAACCCCAATGGAAGTGATCGTATATTGAATTTTTTATATTATAGTTAATATTACAGTGCCACATTCAATTTAAACTTTCTATTTTTATTATTTTTTTATTATTATATAGATATTACCGTATTGAAGCTTGCATATGTAAATTCAAATTGTAAAACGTTCGTTTTTTGTTGAGAGTAAGAAAGTCAAATTGACCTAACCCTGCGAGATTTGTAAAAATAAATCGTTCATCAAATTTCTCTATCTCTCTTTCTCTCTTTTTCCCTCGATCTTTTCTCTTCACTTCTTTTTTTTCTCTTTCCTTCACACTGTAAAACAGCTGTTTGCAGCAGGTAAGGCATTTGTATAATAAATGTTTGTAAGATCGGAGACAAAATAGTAATTGGAATCGACAGTAATTCCAGATCTAGAATGTGGTATGGTAGAATAACTAACAGCAGGGGAAGAAAACTTGAAGAATTTTTAATATCAAAAAATTTATTCTATCTAAATGAAGACAACGGTACACCTACGTTTGAAAATAAAAAAGGATAAAGTAATATAGATTTAACTATTTCTAATCATTGCAAGATCCTAGATGACTGGAGAATTTGTGATTTTATGTTTCGATATATCAAATCTGCAAATCGAACCAATAAGATAAATGAATATTTCATAAGATTTAACACAAAAAGAGCAAATTGGGAAAAATTTTATACCTAACTCGAATTATACTTAAAGAAAATGGTTAAAAAAGAGACTTTTGGTTCTGCTCAAATGATAAATGTAGAGAATCTAGACCAAAAATTAGCAGAAATAGTAATTAAATCGGCAGACTTGGATCTTTTCTCAGCAAATTAGAATCAATAATGATTAAGACCTGTCAAAAGTCAACAAATAAACAATACAACAAAGGAACTACAGTTTTAAAAAACAAATCAGTAAGCTGGTGGAACGATGATATTGAAGCTCTTAGAAAGAAAGTTAGAAGAATGAGGCGACAATACAAAAGGACGTATAATAATCAAGAGTTAAGGAAACAGAGAAAAGCGCAATATTACAAAACTAGAAAGCAGTACGAGGAGGAAATAAAATCAGAAAAAATAAATTCATGGAGGGAAATATGTAACAAGACTGGAAAAATAAATGCTTGGGATATTGTGTACAGATCGGCGTCGGGTAAAAAAAAGGGTAAGTATGGACAACAATCAGGAAGGAGAACGGAGAATACACCTCTAGTCTGAAAGAAACTATGGATCTATTGGTGGAGTTGAGATGGGGAGTTGAAGTCAGAGTGGATCGAGGTCACGATAGCTCAGGTGGTAAAGCAGCGGCGTATCTAGCCGAAGGTCGTGGGTTCGAATCCCTCTCGTGCCATTGACTTTTTTTCATCTCAACTAAAAACCTTAATTAATTGTCATGTATTAATTGGTCAAGCGGACCACGAAAGTAGTGAATTATGGATCTATTATTAAAAGAATTTTTTCCTGCAGATATTCAAGATGATGATGCGCCATATGACAGACTGGCCAAATTAGCATTTACGAGAGTTTGAATTTGACATACAGCAAGTTCCAAAGATATCAATTATAAATAAACTTTTCGAATAGAGTCTGGAAAAATGGGAAAATGCTTGGTCAAATACAGACGAAGGCTGACAAGAAAGTTATTTCCCAAAATTGCCGATAGATTCCAGCCGCACATCTAACTATCCGCACCACTAACCCACATCTTAACCGAACACGGCCCAAACAACAGCTATTTTTTCTGCTTTCATCTAAGAGAATCTTCATCATGCTCATGCCTGCCTAATTTCCCAGTAGAACAAAGCATTAAACACCTAATATATGAGAGCCCACTACTAGAACCACTGCGTAGTGTTTGGATACGAAAGTGCCTACTGCAAGACAAAAAATGGCCACCTGATGAGAAGGAGCTCATAAAGAGAGAATATTATGAACATTTTGACACATTCATTAAAGCAATAGATTTTAATGTAATTTAGTTAAATGTTAGCCTATTTGTTTATTTAGTTTTTAATTAGTTTCTTCTTATTAACGTTATTTATTATTAATTCACTACTTTCGTGGTCCGCTTGACCAATTAAAACATGACAATTAATTAAGGTTTTTAGTTGAGATGAAAAAAACTTAATGGCAGGAGAGGGATTCGAACCCAATTTTTTTCATCTCAACTAAAAACCTTAATTAATTGTCATGTATTAATTGGTCAAGCGGACCACGAAAGTAGTGAATTANGAAAACTCATAAGGTGGAGTTGAGATTGGGAGTTGATGTCCGAGTGGATCAAGGTCACGATAGCTCAGGTGGTAGAGCAGCGGCGTATCTAGGCGAAGGTCGTGGGTTCGAATCCCTCTCGTGCCATTGACTTTTTTTCATCTCAACTAAAAACCTTAATTAATTGCTATTTATTATTATTTAACAGTTTCAGTAATTGTCTTTTCTCCATAATATGAATCTGATATCCCAATATATATATTTTATATTTATGGTTATTGTATTACATGTAATATTTTGTATGAAGCATGTAGAATAAATTTAATAATAAAAAACTGTTTGCAGCATATGCTAGTTTGCGAAATGGTGCTCATGTTAAAAATATTAAATATAATCTAACAAAATTATATGTGTAATTAATGAATGTCTAATTGATAAAATTAGTATATATTAATTCTTTGATGTGTAGTGGTCTAACTGACCGTTTTAATTATTTCAATTAATTATTCTTGTTATGTAAGGTTTTGGTTGAGATAAAAAAGTTATTGTCACGAGTGGAATTCGAACCTACGAACTTCGGCTCAATTCGGTGCTGCTCTAACCAGTCACGATGGCTCGGATGGGTCGAATAGCGGCGTATACAGCCGAAGGTCCAAGGATCGAATCCTGCTCTTGCCACTAACTTTTTCATCTCAACCTTACGTGAAAAGAATAATTAAGCGAAATAGTTAAAATTATTGCATTTATTTACAAATCGAATAACTCTCAAAAAGTTTGAAAGATACCCCCTCATAGTTTTGACGCATTCGCTCATCGGATATCTTTGAAACCGGGTTTGTCAATAACAACCGAGTCGGCTGGGATCGACGCGGAATTGTAGAATATATGTTAATCTCGTTCAGCTAGCTGGCGGCTATGTCTGACCCGTTTACGGACACTAATTGTATTCAGTCAGGACGTGGTAGGCGGCAATTCTCCAGGGGAGTCATAGTACTAATTTAGTCGACCCGCTGCCTCCCTAAAGACCCGGGATTAGGTTAACCAACATAGTACACAAAGTTTGGCATAAATCGAAGATGGACGTACCTTCATCCATTAATGATACTAACCTAGGAAGCATGAACCGGTATGTTTAAAACGAAAATCTAAACATATAAAATTACGTATTATTATTAACATTAGTACACTATGATTTTATTCTTACGTTTATAAAACTAAATATTACTGATAACTTTTGTCAGAAGTATTGGGCGACAATGAATGATTGTTATTACTGATTGTTTTTTCTATGTCGTTCTTATATATTTTTCAAGAAACCTTTCAACGCACACTTGTCCTAAAATGATGGGATCCCATTTTCTTGTCACTTAAATATCATCTGACTAAATAACCCAGTGAAACCTTAACAAAAATTGTATCGATTGAGAAGCTCACTCTATTGAAACGATTTCTATTGTTCTTCTATTTCTGCCTACGTCGTAATTGTTTACTCATTAAAAGTTCCACCTAGTCGGACCCCATTTGACTTTTTGGCAGATTGCCTCATTAAAACAGACATTAAACCTCACTACCAATTCCCGCCGTGTAAATTTACCAAGTCAATGAGAGTGTGAAATTTTAACGAAGCATTTAAGTTGAGGCAATCAACCAGGTGATAGCGGCAAACTCTGCCAGCTCGTGCTTCCTTAACGCCCTTTCTAATAATCCGCTCGCTTAACTTTTTCCACTCGGATCGTTATCAAAAGGCCTTTTTTTCCAACTATATTTATTGTTGAATGTTTTCCCTAATTGAGTTTCTCTTTTCCGCCTGACGGCTCTCTCCCATTTTCTCATAA
The DNA here is from genome assembly GCF_000648675.2 of Cimex lectularius. NCBI lineage: Eukaryota > Metazoa > Arthropoda > Insecta > Hemiptera > Cimicidae > Cimex > Cimex lectularius. Next base: position 627,256 of record NW_019392782.1, read on the forward strand.
TTGAAAAACAAAAGTCCAAAGAAATAGACGAACATTTTCCTATCGAAATGCAACCATTCGATGCTGCAATAGGTGCGAAAAGACAAAGAAAAAGTAAAAGAAATATGAGGTTGGACACATTTTCCCTATAACTCTATTTTAGATTCAACTGCAAAAAATAAAGTTGGATAAATTTATCAGCTATTAATTTTCAATAAACATTAAACAAAATATCTGTTAAATCTAGAATGTTGTTTATATATATTTTTTAACTAAACACATCATTTATTTGTATACCATATATTTCAATTGCTAATGCATTTCGCGGCCACATCCATGGTCCCTAAAAACCTAAACACTTCTTTTTAACAAAACAGTAAGAAATTTTTTTAAAATAAATGTTACCAAAACAAGGAGGTCTCATTACTTATCATTAGATATCAATGTGACATGAACTATAAAAATCTTGGTTGAAAAGCAAATTTTAACGTGTTAAGCATTTACAGCCAGGAATAGAATTATCAAAGTAAAACATATAAAATAAATTCTTCAGAAATCGTGAGATGTGGCCTGGTGTGATGTAGGTTTCAGAAAAACATTTTCTTTATTGTCCCAACGTTTCGAGCTTTATTGAGATCATCTTCAGGGCCTGGGATTTACCTGCATCACACCAGACCGCATCTCACGATTTCTGAATAATTACCGATTAACGGTCACTAATCACAACACATATAAAATAAATCCTACAACTATATGTGTAACTATAATAACAACAACAAATACATAACAATATTATAAAATGCAAAAACAACAAAACTAATATAAAATCAATATCTCTAAAATTACAAATAAAGTATTTTGTGTAAAGATATAAAAATAATTAATAAACATAACAAATATTGTATAAGTTCACAATAAAACAAATTCTACTCACTATCTTAATTAGTTTTATAAATATTCAAAATATTTTTGCTTTAGTGGTTCATTTTCTGTGAGTCCGTTTTTATATTAATTTCACTAATTTCGTGGTCCGTTTGACCAATTAATGTCTTACAATTAATTAAAGTTTACAGTTGAGACAAAAAAGTTAATAGCACGACCGGGATTCGAACCCACGATCTTCGGCTCGATACACCGCTGCTCTACCAATTGAGCTATAATGACCTCGATCCACTAGGACACTAACTTCCCACCTCAAACACACCTTTTTAATTTTCCCTCCTTTTTGCCATTTTTCAAATGTCGTGTAATCAGCGGCGTATCATGCCGAAAATCGTAAGTTCGAATCCCGCTCATGCCATTGACATTTTATCTCAACTGAAAACCTTTATTAATTGTTTTACATTAATATTGTTTTCTGTTAAGTTTGTATATATAGTAGTTACTAATACATTTAATTTTAATGAAATTTCTTAAAAGAATTTTTGCATTATGAAATTTACATTTATGTTTTGTCTCAGAAACATGTTGAGCTAATTCTGTCGTTTGTCGCTTACTTATGGCACTTTTTTTTGCGTGAAATTGTATTTTTACGAAAGTGTATCGTCCATCCTACATAACATTTGTTACAAACACACAATTCTTCTTATGACCTAATCAACCTGTAAAATACTAAACACCGAGCAAAAATTGAAACTAACTAATCCTGACACTATTATCACCACCTACTCGGACGACACCAAAATCCTATCCTCTAACTCGAATCCTGTCCAAGCTACCTCCAACATCCAGGAACACTTTGAGCTTATCGAAGACTGGTGTAAAAAATGGAGGACAAGACTGAACGAAGAAAAATGCATTCAGTGTACTTTTACGCTGAAAAAGCAGTCCTGCCCTCAAATACCTGGGACTATATCTCGACAGCAAAATGACGTGGAATCCCCACACAAGACTTAAAAAACAGCAACTTAATACAAGACTTGGACTACTACGAAGACTTTAAGAACGAAATCGACTTTGACAATTAAGACAAGACCAATAAGGACATACGGAATAGAACTGTGGGGCACTGCCAAGCCTACCAATATCCATCCCATCCAATCCTTCCAATCGAAAGTCCTTAGACAAATTTTCAAAGCCCCTTATTATGTCACTAACCTGACCATGACCATCGTAAAATAGACTGCTACACAGATGGATCACTTATCAAAGGTTGAGGGAGTGGTGCAGGAATTTACATACCAAAATTAGGAATCAGCATCTCCTCCCTTCTTGGCAATAACACCTCCGTTTTTCAGGCGGAAATCTGGGCCATCAATATTTGTTNTATATCTTCTATATCTTCTCTCTTTTTCTTTTTCTTTATAACACTTTTCTTATATCACTCTTTTTCCTCCATAATTCTCTGTCTTTTCTTTTCAATTTTCCACTATGTGCGTTACACATCTCTCTCATAATAAACAATTTAAACCACCCTGATATGTTTTGCGGTCATAATCGACGGAATTTAAACAATGTTCAAAATTAATCTAAGATCACGGTATTCATGTTAAAACACGTGAAAGATGAAATACTATCTAGATACAAGATAAGATTTTCATTTTCAATGCAGAACGAGTTTTGATTGACGGACGTAACAAATTACCTCTCAGAAGTTTAATTATATTTACCACCTGTTACAACGTTTATGAAAATAATATTAAACTTTATAACTTTTGTACCTATCTGTTGGATTCTACATTAACCGTTTACTTTTAAAAGAAAGAAAAACAAACATTTCACACATGGAATATGAACAAATATACTTATCTTTCGTTGTTTTATATTATAAAAGATTGAAATATAATTAGGCAATACAAAAATTCAGAACTTTATCATGACGTAGCTGCAGAAAACACTATTGTTTACAGAAATATTCTTTTAGCAGATTGATTTTTGTAAGAGAACAATTACTAATTTTCTCTTCATTTTTCTGAAAACATGAAACCAAACCGTTTACGGATTTTTGGTGTTAAAAAAGATCATTACCCTTACACCTTCATATATCACTCTCTTTGCTGAATAATGATATTCTAACGCCATTAAAATCTGAATCGGGGTTATTGTTGGTACCGGGCCAACAATAACTCGAATACATACCAGGAAAACAATAACAAAACCTGTGCCAAGACTTTCCACGGTGCTCATGGCGTTCAGATTTTTTTTTAATTGCCTCTTCAAACGGAATACGAATTGAAATCGTCAAGGCACAATTAAAATTTTATACATATTTACTAGTTTTCCTGGTCCGCTTGACCAATTAATATCTTTCAATTAATTAAGGTTTTTAGTTGAGATAAAAAGTCAGTGTCACGAGCGGGATTCGAACCCACGATCTTCGACTAGATACGCCGCTGCTCTACCACTTGAGCTATCGTGACTTCGATCCACTCGGACAATAACTTCCTATCTCAACCCTTTTTGAATCCCTCCCTTCGAATCCCGCTCGTGACACTTACTATTTTATCTCAACTAAAAACATAAATTCACTAATTTGGTGGTCCGCTTGAACATTAATATATTACAATTAATTAAGGTTTTTAGTTGAGATTAAAAATTCAATGGCACGAGCGGGATTCGAAGGAGGGAAAATTAAAAAGGTGGGGTTGAGATGGGAAGTTGGTGTCCGAGTGGATCTAGGTCACGATAGCTCAAGTGGTAGAGCAGCGGCGTATCTAGCCGAAGATCGAGGGTTCGAATCCCGCTCGTGCTATTGACTTTTTTATCTCATCTAAAAACATTAATTAATTGTCAACTAAAACCTTTAATTAATTGAAAGGTATTAATTGGTTAAACGGACCACGAAAACTATGAATGAATTTAATGTTTTTTTTTTTGCCTTATGATCTTGCAAATTAGCCCATAGTACGAATTCTTGTGTCTTCAAATTGGGGTCTATCGGGAAAAAAAGGGCCAGAGGCGACGGTGGGAATCGAACCCACGACCGAGGCGTGAGAGTCTCTCATGCTAACCACTCGGCTACCGCGGTCCCCGAATTTATTGTTAAAATGAAGTATATGTTCACTAAAGCTCTCCGTGGCCATTTCATTTGTTGCCGAGAATGAAATACATTACACGACATTTTAAAAAAGGCATAAAGGAGGGAAAACTCAAAAGGTGGGGTTGAGATAGGAAGTTGGTGTCCGAGTGGATCAAGGTCACGTTAACTCGAGTGGTTGAGCAGTGGTTGCATCTAGCCGAAGATCGTGGGTTCGAATCCCGCTCATGACACTGACTTTTTATCTCAACTAAAAACCTTAATTAATTGAATTAATTATATAGATATTTCAATTAATTATTGTTTTATTGTAAGGTTGAGACGAGGTTGAGATTAATTCTATCAAAACAAGAGGTTGATAGGAAAAACCAGCGTCAAGATTGTGATTCGAACCCGCGACCTTCGACTCAATACGCCGCTGCTCTAACCACTTGAGTTAACGTGACCTCGATCCACTCGGGCACTAACTTCCCACCTCAACCCCACCTTTTGAATTTTCCCTCCTTTTTGTGGTTAGACAAGCAGCATATTGAGCCGAAGGTCGCCGGTTCGAATCCCAATCTTGACGCTAGCTTTTTCATATCAATCTCTTGGTTTGATAGAATTAATGTCAACCGCATCTGAACCTTAATAAAAGGTCAATTATGACTACTAAACATATATCGATTAATACATAGATGTTGTTGATTGATTATATCAATAATAAAAAAATGAGTTAAGGAGTAATTGTTTTTGCAAGGATCCTAAATGGAGTCAGTGTGTATATATAAACGTTTCTAATGGGTTTCTCTATTGAAATGATGAGCCAGATACTGGAAAAAACTTTTAATGGATAAATGTTACCAACTTGTCAACCCTGCTCTGAGATTACATTCCCGTGTTGGTTGATGAGCCAGGAACAAACACAAGGGAATAATTTATTTTAAAAAAACCGATCTAATCGATTTCCAAAATGGGGGAGAAATACTGGAAATGAATATATTGATATGTTTAATTAAAAAATATAATATAATTTTAATATATTAGACTTAGGCCTTCCTTTTTAAAGAAACGTCTGTATAAAATGCTCTTAAATAATACGAATAAAAGAGAGAGAGTGAGAGAGAGAGAGAGAAAGAGAGAGGAAGAGAGAGAGAATGAGAGATTCACAAAGAATTGAATCCAGATTTATCTGACGAAAAAGTTAATTTATTTGTTACATTTGTTCTCATTTTATTGATAACAAGTAGGTTTATGATACTGTTCCTAAAGTTTAATAAAAATGAAATATAATAGAATAATTACTATCTCATTTTAATCTTGTTTGTCTGCAGAATTAGTTACAAATTATTTTCGAATTCGCTATTTATTTAAAAAAACTAGATTATATTGAAGTATTTTAAAGATGCTTTTTTGTAAGTTCAGTTTGGTTTAATTTACCTCCCGATATTCTTCCAGTTGGTAGGAATAAATCATGAATAGCAGTGTGCAAGAAACGCTTTGAATTTCACCCTTGTACACCTGAACGGCAGTGGTTCGATACTGTAAACCAAACTATCCCCGTGCACAGGGTAAACAACCGCCCAATCTTCACCAAATATTAGTCTTAGGTTATTAAGTTTCTTGATTTAAAATATATTTGTATAAAATAAAGATAGTTGATTAAATATATTGACTGATAGAAAAATAAATGAGACCGTGAGAGAACTAAGATCCCCATTCCATAACATCCAATGAAGTCTTTAAATTTTGATGTATTTCAATTTAAAAATTAATAATCTGCTGATCAGAGAGTATTTAAAAAAAGAAATAATTAAAAAAAAAAAAAACCCAAAATACCTATATTTAAAATTCAATCGTTATAAAATTTTCACCGGAGGGCCTCAAGGGAGGAAGAAAAATCGTCGATAGATAAAAACAATTCTAGCAAAGATACTTGAATGAATGTTTGAACAATGGTCTATTCCTGTATATTGATTTATGCTATGCCATAGAGATTCCGGGGAATGATCGTAAATTACAAGGGGCGAAAGTGACCCACCCTTGCATTTTAGTGCGTAGTATTCTTTTGAAATATATTCTCCTTAGATAAAAGGGCGTGTTGGCCGTGATTCCTTAGCCGATTATGGCCGTTTTGCCTCTATGAAAAACCGAAAACGTTTTCCTAGAATAAATATAACTAATTGTTGAAAACATTGAACGCCGTTTATCTCATTGTCAGTGTATCCAGTTTTTATGACCAAGTGGTACCAAAATGNAAAAAAAAAAAAAAACACAAAAAGCTGCACTTTAAAAATGCACTGTAATAACGTAAGACTACTTCATTTTTCTAACGTCAGTAATATTTAAATTATTTGTAAATTATTTACAACAAATGTAAAGATGATTCGTCTCTATTCTTATAAATCTTGAAACGAATATTTTGTGTTTGATGTAATTAAAGCAAGTTTGAAGAAAAGGAGAGGAATTCTTACGAAACCATTCAATTAGGTACATCTAGTAAATATATCTTTATATGTATGTATGAAACATTAGAAATAGAAAATAGAACTACGAAACTTCCTAGGAAGCATCTGGTCTTGCCCTGATAGATCAGGGGTTGACACCCACCTTGGTGCCCGAGCGACTCCGAGGTTGGGCTCTAGTCGGGCGCCATCGACTTCTTTGGTCATTTCGGCGCCCTTACGTTCCTTAAAACTAGTCATTCTCACACTCACTCATACAATAAATACATAAATACTCCTATATACAAACCCAATCACACGTGCATATCCTCTGTTTAGAATCCGTGTCGGAGGGTATTCGATATTCCGCCCCGACCCGGCTTAGCGGAGCAGCGTTGGAGCCTTGAAATAATATGCTGCACCGCCGCCCAGCATACACCTATTCTAACATAAACTAAATCTTAACCTACGAAATAAATACCCCACTATATACAACCCGTTATCCCAATATCTCTTAAAAACATAAAAAGTTTTTCCTTAAACTCGCTGCCATACTCGAGCAATCTCCTATAATCCGGCGGTATTCCATTTCGGTCCCTATACGGGGCCAAGCTGCGACACCCCTCCAACACGTGCGACACCGTGAGTCTGTCATCTTGGCATGCTGGGCAGGTCGACTCGCGACAACCAACAGGTACCCATGAGTCGCACGTGTGTGACCGATCCGCAGGCGGGTCAGGACAACGCTTTCCCTTCTAGATATCCCGGGCTCCACCGGTTGACCGTCGACTTGACGGACACTACCGCGTCAGTCGAGTCGGCCCAACGACGCTGCCACTTGTCTATTACCATATTTTTCACTATTCTCTTAACATCGTCAGGTTGAATCGGGGTGGTCTCAACATCATCATTATATTCAACTCACTAATTTCGTGGTCCGGTTGACCAATTAATATTATACAATTAATTAAGGTTTTTACTTGAGATAAAAAAGTTAATTGCACGAGCGGGATTCGAACCCACGATCTTCGGCTTGATACGCCGCTGCTCTACCACTTGAGCTATCGTGACCTCGATCCACTCGGACACCAAATTTCCATCTCAACCTCACGCGTATCAAGCCGAAGATCGTGTGTTCGAATCCCGCTCGTGCCATTGACTTTTTTATCTCAGACTAAAAACCTTAATTAATTGTATTATATTCAACATTAAATTATTTTATTTGTAATTGTATTTATTTACTAGTGAAATCCCAAGTGTAACAGTTGAAGTCAAATGTTGGAATATAAATTATACTTTATGTTCTTAATGTTATTATTTTATTATCGCCAATGTTTAATATTTTTTATTTTAAATGATTTTTTGTCTCTAAATCAATAAATAAATTAAAATTCGTTTAAAAGACGAAATTAGGATTTTGTTAAACTTTATACAATTAAATTGGTTCGGGGGGACTCTATGGTCCATTTTTTATTATAACAATTTTTAGACATTGTAAACTACAGATTTTTAAGATAATTCAGTTTTAATAATAGTTAGCGTTTAAGTTTAATAATAATATAAAAATATGTTTTTATGCTAAACTGATTAAACTACGAAGCCCGCCGAACAGAATGTAATATTTCTAATCAATTAACAAGAGGTATTCCGTGTACGATTCCTCCTTGGTCCCTGGGATTATGTCTTTTCCCATCTTTTGAACGGCCGTTATTAAATTAGAGCTCAGTTCCATCAAGTTTGGATAGAAAGGTCGAAAGCAATAACGGCCATCGTCAATCTTCCTCTGAACGCCTAATCCTCGGCTGAAGCCCTGGAAGAAACCTTCAGAGAAAATTGGCCCGATTGTAAAGGAAAACACTACATCAGGTCTTGTCGGCCATCGGAGGGTGCGTATTTCCCGTATTTTCCTCCGGCCGCTTTAATCGAAACCGTCATTTTCAGCTGAATTTTATTTTCACGGGGGATTTGTCAGCTTGGAATGGGAGAAAGTAAAGAAAACATGAAACACATGGTCAAATATGTGGAGAAAGGCCTGGGCGAAACAGTGTGCAGGTTTTATTCTTGTTCCCCTGCGAGAAATTCAATTACAACTTCCTTTGACGCCACTTTCAATTTTTCACCTTATTTGTATGGTCTCTTTTAAATGGTGGGCGGTCTGAAAGATTTTAATATAAGTCACAATCATAATGGATTGTTTTGTTTTACATAACTTTCTTCTACAAGAATTTATATTAAATAAACGAACTCATCGATTACCTGTATCCGTTTATTTCCACTGGTGTACGTTTTACTCATACGCGTTTTTGCTTCACGCTTCTTCAGTGAGGAAACACTGTATTTGGCAAGACACTTGCTTCATTCATGAAGCTTAATCATTAATCAATTAATTAAGGTTTTTAGTTGAGATAAAAAAGTCAGTGTCACGAGCGGGATTCGAACCCACGATCTTCGGCTAGATACGCCTGCTCTACCACTTGAGCTATCGTGACCTCAATCCACTCAGACACTAACTTCCAATCACAACCCCACCTTTTCAATTTTCTCTCCTTTTTGCCATTTCTCATTAATTGGTCAAGCGGACCACGAAAAATAGTGAACTTAATCATTAAGTTAAAATCAGAAAATTTTTATAATATAAAAACATAAAAAGCAAATTAATTTATAGAAAGAAAGGAATTCCAAAAAAATGGAGAAAAATATGGACAAATCATAAATTTAATTAATAAAAAAAACATATGACACAGAAATCTCCCTCTGTTTTTTTTCTCTTTCTTTTAATGTATTTTTCATAGTTTCTCACCATTAATTCAACTATCTATCTTTTTCTCTTCCACATCGCCTTTCTCCCCTCACACTTCTAAACTTTCTTTCACTCTAACATTTTCTCTTTTTTAATCTATCATTCTTTTTTGCCATCCTTTTTATTTTCAATCCCCCTCTCCCTACAAATATAAAGTCCCTCTCTCTCTCTCACCTGCTCTCTCTACTTTCTCCTCTCTTGCCCTCGTTCAATTTATCCTTTCTCGCGATCCATCATTCTTTGAATCCATTTCACCCACAAATATCCACTCTCTCCCTCTTTCTCACTGTGTATCTCGTGTACTTATAAACTATTATCTCCCTCTGCATGTTTCCTGCCTCCCCCTACAAGAATATCGCTGAAGGCAAATTTTTGAAGAACTAATCCTTCCAAACTATCTTCTCTGAAAGTTGAATACGTTTTGATTTCTTGAAACCATGCTACAATCAACACACTGTTGGTCGCATTTAGTAAGAGGGTGTATAGTTTGGAGTTGAAATTAACCTAATGTGACAATGGAATGCCACTGATTCACTCACTATACAGACATCGCAGAAACTAGACATACTTCTGCGTTATATGTTCTTACATCCAATCAAGCCGAATAGAGTGCGAATATCTAAGCTAGTTCTTAGAAAGTTCAACACACGAAGTTTCAGTATGATCAGTCCTCTGGCAAGGACTAACCTTCAGAGAACATAAAAATGATAAATGATGGAGTGAGTGTGGTGTTCAATCCTTAACCCTTAACCCCTAACTATTAAACTATTAAAACCTTAGGAAAAAACAACGGGTATCTAGAAATATTTATTGATTAATTAAAAGAATAAAAAAATTAACTTTAAAAGAATCAACAATAGGACTTAGTCACTCCACCATTAATGAATCATTAGGTTTCCTTTGTTTGCCACACATTGGTGAATTATCGAAAAAAGTTAGTAAAATTTTTAAACAAGAACGTTTAGAATAGCTTTTAGAAGTACGGGTTCACTTAAAAACATCCTCTCAAAACATAAAGACAAGGTAGACAACTTGGAAAAATGCAAGGTATGCCAACTCAATTTTAATGATTGTGATATTAAATATATAGGACAAAGCGGCAGAGAAATAAAAACGAGAGTAAAAGAACACTTGCCTAAATCGAGAAAATTTTTGGAATTTAAAGACCATCTAAAAAAACAAAACATAATTTCAATTCAAATTTAAATACAAGAGTGTTACATATTTTCAACAAAGGGAGGGAACTAGATTGGTTTGAGAAATTTGAAATTAAAAAATGTAAAATTGAACATGGTGATAAATGCTTTAATAATATAAGAAATTTTGATCTACCTCCCATTTTAAATATGTACATAAATAATTAAATTAATTATTTTAATTGTTATTATTTTTATAATAATTTAATAATATTAAGGTTAGTATGATACCTTAATATTATTACAAAAACATTAAGTTCACAATTTAAATAAAACAGAGTTACATATTTTCAACAAAGGGAGAGAACTAGATTGGCTTGAAAAATTTGAAATTAAAAAATGTAAAATTGAACATGGTGATAAATGCATTAATAATATAACCGATTTTGATCTACCTCCCATTTTAAATATGTACATAAATAATATTAACGTCCAAATAATTAAAATAATTATTTTAATTTGTATTATTTTTATAATAATTTAATAATATTAAGGTATTTTTCTAATTTTCTATCTTTTATCTTTTATCACTAATTTATAAATAATTTCTTACAGTATTTACTATTGTAATAGTTATTTGTGTTATAATTCTTGCGTTTCGCACGTTCAAATTGAGCGCCATTAAAAAACCAGCTGCTAATTGGAACGTCGCGTTGGCGGGGGTATCAGCGGGTTCACTTCTGCAATTCATGTCGAGAGACGTGGTTGTAGATGTCCTTCAACCTGATGATGACCTAAAGGCCTCGAAATCCGGATCGTTGCCAAACAACTAACTGTGAGTAGGAACTATCTTTTTAAAAAGGATTCAGAGAACATGGTAAGGTTAGAGACAGAACCTGTGTCCAGGGGCCGCAGACAGAGTAATACATAAGCCCTCCATATAATTTTCGTTATTTCTCCTGCCATTTCATAATGATACATAATATATCTGTAACCCATTGCTACTCTTTATGTATTCTATTTGAATAAAAAATTTAAAAAATATGTTCATTAGTGAATATGTTCTCCTAGATATCACAAAAAGTTACGGTCAACTAAACCACTAAATGTGTCAAGTCAATTATATAAAAAAGTTGTTGAGATTCATTTATTTATTTACCATTGTTTATGTACCAAATGTACCAAAAATGACGCAGTAGATTTCACTTTTCACATGGTCCACTGGAGCCCCATACCTACTGTACTGCATGGAGCAGGGGACATATGAAAAATTTCATTAATTATTAATGCATTTTTGTAACCTAATATCTTAATATTTTGATAAAATATATTGTGAGAGATTGAAATGGATGGGGGTAAATAATATGACAAATAAATAAAAAATATGGATCGTGTTAATATTTTAATTTCGGCCATTTTGCAAAGCCCGACTGTGGTATATATTACGTAATTTAAAAATTTTATATATGTCATAATTTTATATTTCGACTATATTTTTTAAAAGACTTGTGCTTTAAGATTCAAGGTAAAAACCTATCTCTTTTGCTAAAATTGTTTGTGTCATTATAAAAAATATCTTTTTTAATCTTGTATATTTTATATAATGTAAAATATATTGTGAGAGATGGAAATGGATGGGGTAAATTATATGAGAAATAAATAAATAAAATAATAATAATAAATAATATGGATCATGTTAGTATTTTAAATTCACTAATTTCGTGGTCCGCTTGACCTATTAATATATTACCATTAATTCAGGTTTTTTAGTTGAGATAAAAAAGTCAATGGCACGAGCGGGATTCGAACCCACGATCTTCGGCTTGATACGCCGCTGCTCTACACTTGAGCTATCGTGACCACGATCCACTCGGGCACTAACTTCTCATCTCAACCCCACCTTATGAGTTTTCCCTCCTTTTTGCCATTTTTCAAATGTCGTGTAAACGGATTGGATTCTCGACGACAAATGAAATGGCTGCGGAGAGCTTTAGTGAAGTGTACTTCATTTTAATTCATTAAATTCACTAATTTCATGGTCCGCTTGACCAATTAATACGTTACAATTAATTAAGGTTTTTAGTTGAGATGAAAAAACGTCAATGGCAGAAGCGGGATTCGAACCCACGATCTTCGGCTAGATACGCCGCTGCTCGACCACTTGAGCTATCGTGACTTCGCTCCACTCGGGCAATAACTTCTCATCTCAACCCCACCTTTTGAATTTTCCCTCCTTTTTGCCATTTTTCAATAGGGTTCGAATCCCGCTCGTGCCATTGACTTTTTTATCTCAACTAAAAAACCTTAATTAATTATAATATATTAATATTTTAATTGCGGCCATTTTGCAAAGCCCTATATTAAGTACTTTAAAAAATTCATATATGTCATAATCTTATATTTTGACTATATTTTTTTAAAGACTTGTGCTTTAAGCTCCAAGTTAAAAACCCATCTCCTTTGCTAAAATTGTTTGTGCCATTATAAAAAATATCTTTTTTAATCTTGTATATTTTATTTCACAAGTATATGCAAAGAGAAACAAATAAAAAAACTAAAACCTGTTCCCAGTCATGTTGTAATTTTCCAAATAACACTGTGCCGTTTGAAACGATTGTTTTATATCGGGAATAGAATTTGTTTTAATGTTAGGTTTTTATTGCCGGCCTTTCCACCCCAAAAAGGGCCTGTAGAGGTTGGGAATTTCATTTTAAAAAAGTAAAGAAAAAGAAGAAAAAATGAAGGCACCTTTATTCAGCACCTCATTTTCAGGACAATGTAGAAAAATATATTCTTCCCCAGGGCGTGCCACCCTCGCGCGCACCCAGCGGTAAATGGATCGCTTAAGGACCGAGGAACAGAAATGACGTCAAACCTACTTTCGAGCCTCGGGCGAATGAGCGAAACCTGAAAAATAGTAGAGCGAGCTGAGGGCGAAGTTAGCCGTAATCTGGTGTTGATGTGTATGACAGCGTGAGCGGTCGATATCACCAGAGGGTGGTTCAACCCCTGCCGCCGCCGCAGCAGCCCTCCTGATATTTCTGTTCACTTAGACTCAGGGGGCCAGTCCTACAATTGGTTTTTAAACCGCGGCGAAAGTCAATTGAAAAATTTTAAAAGCCTGCCGGAGTTAAGACTGCTTAATTACATAGAGGAAGCTTTAAGAAGAAAAGGAAAGATCAGATAATAAGAGCTTAATTGCGATTTCCTGAAAGAGACAGGTGGGGTGTTTAGCTGTAGAAAACTTAGATTGACACTCCTGATAGATAAACGTGTTGCACGTTTCTTATTTCTTTGTTATTTACATAAATTATTTGATCCATCGTAATTCAACAAACATTTTCAAATAAATTCTACTTGTAATCAAAGCTTGGTGAACTTTGATAAACGAGTGACACTAAATTATCTTGTTAAACTAACTTTTTAGGCCATATATTTTGTTTTAAAACTAAGGTTGCGTGAACAGTTCAAACAAGTTTCTCTTTCATTTTCATACATGCACAGAGTCACTTTCTCTAGCATTTTTGGTTCGCTTAACTTTTCTCTTTCTTTTCCTTTCGACACACATATACAGTCCCTTACTTTTACTCTGTCCTCTCTCTCTCTTTCTCTGTATCACTTTTTCTTTTTCTCTTTTCTTTCACCCATAAACCTCATCCTTCTCTCTCTCTCTCTCTCTCTCTCTCTCTCTCTCTCTCTCTCTTTAATTGTATTTGATGTTGCTGATGTATTAAACTTGATCCACAATAGATGAGTTTACCGTCGATTTTCTGCGTGTTTTCTTTTTTTTTCTGGTCAAAATGAAACATTTTAAATTAGCTATTCTTTCTATCTAAGGTTTTGGTTGAGTTGAAAAAACTAGTGTCGCGGGATTCGAACCCACGACCTTTGGCTCAATACGCCGCTACTCGGACTATTGAGCTACCCTGACTTCGATCCCCTCGGACACCAACCCCCCATCTTAGCCGAAGTTCGTGGGTTCGCATCTTTCTCGTGACCCTTACTTTTTCATCTCAACCGATAACCTAGACAAAAAGAATAATTAATTGAAATTATTAATATGGCCAATTATGACGGCGTAACATATACTGAATTAATATAAACTTTATTTTTATATATTATTGTAAAATTAATGGTTGGTCTAATAAGACCAGTTTTAATAAATAAATTTAATTAAATAAAAAAAAATATATTTTAAATATCTGACCAAAATTGACCTCACTCTCCAACATACGTAAAAACATGTACCATTCTAAATATAAACTTGTATTCATTAAATTCACTAATTTCGTGGTCCGCTTGATGAATTAATATATTATAATTAATTAAGGTTTTTAGTTGAGATAAAAAAGTCAATGGCACGTGCGGGATTCGAACCCACGATCTTGGGCTTGATACGCCGTTGCTCTCCCACTTGAGCTATCGTGACCTCGATCCACTCGGACACCAACTTCCCATCTCAACCACGAAATTAGTGAATTTAATGATTAAAAATGAAGTATACTTCACTAAAGCTTGCCATTTCATTTGTCGTCGAGAATCCAATCCGATTACACGACATTTGAAAAATGGCAAAAAGGAGGGAAAATTCAAAAGGTGCGGTTGAGATGGGAGGTTGGTGTCCGAATGGATCGAGGTCACGTTAGCTCAAGTGGTAGAGCAACGGCGTATCAAGCCGAAGATCGTGGGTTCGAATCCCTCTCGTGCCATTGACTTTTTTATCTCAACTAAAAACCTTAATTAATTATTATATACTTAATTAAGTAATTATAATGGATGTCTTTATTATCGTAAATTCATAGTTCAACTGTCTTAACGTAAGTTCGCAGTTGAATTTATCTAATTTTTTAATCCTAAGTTCATATTGAATTTAATTAATTATTTTTTAATGTGATATTTTTCAGCATCATCTTAAAATCAAATTCATTAAATTAAAGCATTGCTAAGAGAAATATATCAGCAAATAAATATATCAAATGTTCTGAAAGGAACAAGATTCCTGCTATTGAAAACGGATCGGATTAAATATCTGATAAGTCTAAGTGGTGAGTGAAAAATGTAATGGAAACAAAATTGAAGAAATGGATCGACTAATCAAATTTCCATTAGGGCACAGCTAAAATTAAAACCCGACGGGATGTTTCCTTCTCGCTGGCTTTTAAATACATTCATCCGTACGGATTATCTTTCAATCCTGAACAAAGGACAAAAGCTATTAAAAGACATAAGAATTACGTCACCCTGATCCCGTGAACTTGACATACATGCATCTATCGTTTAGATTTGGACGGTCTCCAAGGCCCCCCAAGGTGATTTATTCCCGAGAGGCGTTAATTCATGTCTGAGAATAAGGCAATTTCACTGGAAATAAAACATTATGCTTTTATTTGATATTTTTACAAAACAATATTGTAATAATTCGAGGTAATGTTACTTTTGCTTTAGAGAAAAACAATGAAAAGAAAAAAACTGGACTCGAGCGGCTGATTGTACAGGTCCTAGGTGCAGATAGAACCCCATGTGTTTGTGTACGACAACATCATCGTTCCTCCGGATTTGAAACACTACGTTACCATAATGGGCGAGGTAGTGAACCAGCTGGCCGAAGCGAATCTAACTGAGAACTGGGAAAAATGTGCATTGTGCCGGTCGGAGTTAAAAAACATGAGGTACGTCGAGAATCAGAACGGATTGCAGGTGGATCCCAAAGTTGATACAGTTATGGAACAATCAACACCCCGAACAGTGAAGAAAATTCGAAAATTCGTAGTGCTGGCACAGTGGTTCATACCGAATTTCTCAACATTCTCAGTACACATGGCTACTTTGACATAACTTCTTAAGAAGGGTCTCAAATGGAGTTTGGAAAAGAGCACGAGCAAGCTTTAAAAAAAAAGGAAATGTTAATATTTCCCCAATGCAGACATTTTCACATTTTTTGAAGCCTTTTGCATTGATAACTGATGAAT
The DNA here is from genome assembly GCF_000648675.2 of Cimex lectularius. Taxonomy (NCBI): domain Eukaryota; kingdom Metazoa; phylum Arthropoda; class Insecta; order Hemiptera; family Cimicidae; genus Cimex; species Cimex lectularius. Next base: position 643,539 of record NW_019392782.1, read on the forward strand.
CCACAACAGGTTTAGTTGAGATCCTGTCGCAGGCATGAGAAGAAGGGGCGAAGGTGATTGCATGCACAAGTCGGCTGAGCGGAGTAAGTAAACACCACTGAGCTAAAATGTCTAGCTGTTTTGTAAAAGCTAGTGTTGCGGGATTCGAACCCGCAACTTTGGACCAACCACTTGAGTTATCGTGATTTCGATCCACTAGATCCACTCCTCATCATAGCCGAAGGTCATGGGTTCGCTTCCCATGACACTACCATCGAGGAGTTTAAACCATATTCGGAAGTGGAGGGTTTGGGGTGATTATTGACCATATTTTCTTGAAATTGGCTAGATGGTCGGTTCAGCTGCAACCGTACAGGTTAAACCATAGTGCACCAGACAAATCCAATAACGCTACAGATGCACTGTCGCGGCAGAATAAAGACGCCGAGATCCCTCCTGTCTATTGTTTACCCAGTACCCTGGATATAGTGCACAACTCGAAAATGGTTGAGAAATCGGACAAACAGGAAAATGTCGAATTGAAAGTTTATTAAAATTTCCTATCGATTGCTAAAGGGCGTCGCTATAGGACAATTTCCTGGCTATACAGCTCAATTTCAAATTTTCATAAAAAGTGAAAAAATTGACGTATTACAGAATTTGTTGATGAACGTCTGAAGCTAGGAAAACATTTAAAAAAATCCACTCTTGTTCAGAATAGGAGTTCAGACTTTGAGTCGGGTTTATGGAAGATAAGGAAGCGCTGTTGTACTAGGTGTTAGGCGTAGGTAGGAGGCAGAATTCTCAATTCCACCGCGGAAGGAAGAGTTCGAGTCTGACTTCCATTATTATTTTTTTTTAAATATACTTTTTCTCCAATTTTTATCTCTTTCACAATCCAGTACCATCTCCATTAAGAGGCTGGATTGATTGAATCCTGAGGATCCCGAGGAAGGAGCGTATCGGTAAGGGTTTAAACAATATTTGAAATAAGTGATCAAAATAAGTACAACAGTTTTTTCTGGATATCAATGTGAAATCGTTTTCTAGTTTGAGTTGTTTTTGGGAATTCCTGAGAGGACAATAGTTGTAGACGCCGGCGGGGTAAAGTATTATGTAACTACTCTTCAAGTCCAGGAGCTACCAGGGCTAGTTGCCGGCAAAGTTAATAAAATAAATAAATATATAAGTACAATTCGGACGTTCGTGCGTCTTGATGGCGATTCACTGCAGATTGAAGATCAGAAGGTACGTTCCTGCGTACAGGAAGGCAACCTGGGAGCAACTGGCCGGACGAAAGCCAAAGGTACGTTCGTACGTACAGGATGGAAACCTGGGAGCAACTGGCCGGACGAAAACCAAAGGTACGTTCGTACGTACAGGGTGGAAACCTGGGAGCAACTGGCCGGACGAAAGCCAAAGGTACGTTCGTACGTACAGGATGGAAACCTGGGAGCAACTGGCCGGACGAAAACCAAAGGTACGTTCGTACGTACAGGATGGAAACCTGGGAGCAACTGGCCTGACGAAAGCCAAAGGTACGTTCGTACGTACAGGATGGAAACCTGGGAGCAACTGACCGGACGAAAACCAAAGTACGTTCGTACGTACAGGATGGAAACCTGGGAGCAACTGGCCTGACGAAAGCCAAAGGTACGTTCGTACGTACAGGATGGAAACCTGGGAGCAAATGGCCGGACGAAAGCCAAAGGTACGTTCGTACGTACAGGATGGAAACCTGGGAGCAAATGGCCGGACGAAAGCCAAAGGTACGTTCGTACGTACAGGATGGAAACCTGGGAGCAATTGGCCGGACGTTAGGAAGGAAGAAAATTATATAAACTTAAATGATCAAATATTAATAAAAAATTATTTACATTGGGGTAAACAATAGTATTATTCTTTATGGTATTTATTTGGAAAAGAGCGTCCAATTTTTTGCTCATGTTTATTTTTAAGGGCAATTTTCCTGCAGCCCAATCTGAAAAGTATAATATTCCTCTAGGCCGAAGCTGACAGTGAGAAGGGGCAACACCATGACGTGAAACATCGCGTGACGGACAGAACCGCATTCTACGGTTCAAATCCCTCGGGTGGCATCCCTCGCCGCGGCGGACCTTGCGGGCAAGAATAAAAGTTGCCCATTTCAACCAGCCCGATAAACCCCTACGGATTTCAAATTCCTTCATTGTTTAAAGGGGAAAAAAGAAAATGCTAACCACGGCCGAAACTTCGAGATGAGAAAATATCCTACTTGGTTAACACTATCTTCCCATCTGATACATTTATCCTTGGGGGATGTTGAACCCTTCGCCAGTTAGATAGTTAGATGACCTCGAATGATAAGATGAACACTTGTTTTTAATTCTCTCCAAAACATTAGAAATTATCTTGATAACCTGTTGTTTGTTTATACATAATAAATGGTAGAACCGCCATTTGCACTCTTAGATTTTTAAATGAAACCTTAGAAAGACAAACTTTCGTTTTTATATATACGTTTTTGAGATCAACAAATAAAATGTTTTAGAATTATTTGTTGCATCCTGTTTATTAACATTCATAACATACACATTATAAATTATTATATATTTTATACACCCACGTACTCAGCAAAACCCACTACGGCCGGCATTGCCCCTGAAGGACCAGGATGAAAAGAATAATATTTACTAAAACGACCCAAAAATTTAAAAAAATTGTTTCTATATTGTTATTTGGTTCTTTTACCGATTTTAACTTCAACTTCACCATTTTTATTTTCAATTTAACCTTATTTTATTTCACATTAAGTATTTATTTAAAACAACAGAAACCTAGAATATGATTTGAAGTGTGAGGACATGAGGAATTTTAAATAATTGCATTTGAACTAAACTGAAATATAAAATAATTGGGATATTAGACGACCATGTGGATATTAATTATAATTAAAATTTTTAAAACGTTTAATATGAGAAATGGTTATATATTTCAGTATGATTAAAAAATTGTAATTATTATACAAAAGATTTTTTTGTTTTTAATTTTACATAATTTTAAATTTTAATTGTACTCTACGACCTCATTAATTTATTATTTAAAAATTCCCAAATGACAAGTAGAATGCTTTACTTTCATATAAAATATAATTATTAATTTTAAATTTTAATATTTAAACTTAATAATTTTTACTTTTGCTTTTAAAAGTCCAATTATTTTATAATTTAAAAAATTTAAATAAAAAATCTTTTGTTTTATATAATTTTTAATTTGAATTGTAGTTATTCATATGTTATTCTGTGAGCCTAATTAATTTTATTAGAAAAATTTCACAAATATACAAAAACTACTTTAACTGCTCATATTTCATACAACCTCTTAAGTGTTTTTTAACGCTTTGAAAAATTGTTGCCTAATTCAAAATTTTAAAAAAATAATTCAAAATTAAATGGGGTTAATTTGAATTAAACAAAAAAGACGAGATGTAAGGACATGATGAATTGTAAATTATTTGCATTTGAACAAAATTGAAGTAAAAAATATTAGAAGACAATGTAGAAATTAATTACAATTAAAATTTTTAAAACGTTAAAACGTGTAATATGAGAAGTAATTATATATTTCAGTTTGGTTAAAAAATTGTAATTGTTGTACAAAAGATTTTTTCCAGTTTTTAATTTTACATAATTTTAAATTTTAATTGTTCTCTACGAGCTCATTAATTTATTATTTAAAAAAATTCCCAAATGAAAAGTAGAATGCTTTACTTTCATATTAGATATAATTTTAAATTTTAGATTTTAATAATAATAATACATAATTTTTACTTTCGCATTTAAAAGTCCAATTACTTTATAATTTAAAAAATTCAAATAAAAAAATCTTTTGTTTTATATAATTTTTAATTTGAATTGATTCATATATTCTTCTAAAAGCCTAATCAATTTTATTAGAAAAATTTCACAAATATACAAGAATTAATTATTCAGAGATGGTGGAATGAACTATAAAAATCTTGGTTGAAAAGTAAATTTGAACGTGTTAGGCATTTCCAGCCAGGAATAGATTTTTGATCAAAGTTAAACATACAAAATAAATTATTCAGAAATCGTGAGATGCGGCCTGGTGTGAGGTAGGTTTTAGGAAAGCATTTTCTTTAACGCGCCGACGTTTCGATCTTTATCGGGATCATCTTCAGGGCCTGGGATTTACAAACATTGTTTACATTACAATTACATTTTGGATGTGGAAAAGTGAATTTATACAATATAGATCATCTATATACATATAATCATCATCAATATAGATATATATAGATCATCAGTTTTTGACTGTCATTTTATGAGGATATATTTTTTTTAAATGTTCGTTCTGAGGAATCAAATACAATATATAATAGTATAACTACCTTACATTTAACAAAATACATGTAGGATGTTGAAAAAAGTGAATTTTATACAATGCAAATAATCTCTTAAGTGTTTTTCAATGCTTTAAAAAATTGTTGCCTAATTCAAAATTTAAAAAAAATTAATTCAAAATTAAATGTGGTTAATTTGAATTAAACAAAAAAGATTATGTTCACAATAAAAGGGGACAATTGGACGGAAAAAGCTTTATTTGATTGAAAGCTGATCTAAAATTTGACAGCTGTTTAGATTAATATTTTACCTCGTTATTCAGTCAAGGACAAATGGAATCGATATTAACTTATATGAGTTACAGATAGAAATGATTAAAAAAATAATCTAAGCATTTGATTAGCTTAATTTTTTAAAGTTATAGAGTAGTCATTGACGCTCAAATTTGCCTGGAAACAACGACATTTTAATGACTTGTCCTCGAAATATCTGATCTATCGGACCAACGCAAACTGTTCCCCGATAACCGATTGGACATGAATAACAATCTAATGGGCAGTGACTCGGAAAAAACGTTAATGACGTGTGGGAAAAAATCGAAAAATAAAAACTATCCTTTTATGTTTGCTTTTGTTAGTTATACGCTTTACGAACGGTTTAATTTTTTCTGACTTTATATCTAGATGTTACGATACGTTTTTCTTGGCATTTGACAATTTCGGAATATGTTTGCATTCCTGTCGAGAAAAAATCTAGCAAACATGGGGACATTTCAAATCGTGTGTAAAGTTGTCATTTACACGACGCCCAAGGATGATTGCTGGCTGTCGTTTCAAAGCAAAGGCTGTGAAATGGCTTGAAACATATTCAATAAGAAACGGAAAATACAAAAATAACGTTTACATTTATCGTATGTATTCAAAGGAAAATGATATTTTTCTACGTTAATGAATGAAGTAGGATTCATCCTGCACTATTATCTTATACAGATTGGATATTATATGACGGAAGTGCTGATAATAAAACTCAAAACAAAAAAGAACTTAAGATATACAAGATTTTCTTTAATAATTGACTCTAATCTTTTTAACAAATACCTACTTACTAGGCTTTTCATTCTTTTAAGTATTTGACTTATAAGGCTTCCATATTAAGTTGCACAACTATATTGTACGTTACGTAATTTTTTGAAAAAATTGGTCGAATGCAAACAATATTTGCTGTGTTTTATGACAAAACGATTCTGGGAAAGTCTGATTGTTAGTTCTAAGTTTTGTCAAAACAAGAAATAAAAAAGTAGCATAACTGATAATTCTACGACTTCTAATAATTCAAATCTTAGAATGAACCGTTGTAGTAAAAAGTAACTGTCTGCTTTCTTTGTTTTTTTTTCAAAAATGTTATTTTTACAACATATTATGTCTAAAATTCAGAGTGTAATAACGCTCTTATTTATCAGTTTTTTTGTTATTTATTGGCCTTGTATAAACTTTTTCTTTTTCATCAATGGTTGATGGCTGCGGCTGTTTCAAACTGAGGCGATGATGGTAATTTCCCAGAAAAAAAAAATTGATTGTTTAAAGATGTATAATTTGCCTTACGTTTCGAGTTTTTACGGGCCCTTGGTCAAGTTCTTAACACCGAATACATAACCTGAGTGAATAACGCATTTAATTTAAAACAAAACCTTCCAGACCTTCCAAGAATTTTATTTTTATATCGTTTATCATAATCATTAAAATAATAAAGAAGCCTTTTTTTCGTAAAAGTAACCATTTTTCTTAGCAAATTAACCCTTTTGATTAAAAATTAATTAATTTAATTTCAAATTTCTTGTTTTTGAGTTTAAATTAACCTTTTTATGTTCAAATTAATTCTTCTTAATATCAAATTAACTCTTTTTACTTTCAAATGTCTAGTTTTTAACTTGGAATCAACATTTTCAATATTATTATTCGGAAATCGTCAGATGCGGTCTGGTGTAATGTAGGTTTCAGAAAAACATTTTCTTTATCGTGCCAACGTTTCGATCTTTATTGAGATCATCTTCAGAGCCTGGGATTTACACACATTGTTGAAATTTTACAAATACACGTAGGATGTGGAAAAAGTGAATTTATACAATGCAAAAAAATATTTTTTTTATTCAATCAAAGTATTTCTATCAAAGTGTTTGATTGAATATAAAAAATATTTTGTTGCATTGTATAAATTCACTTTTTTCCGCATTCTACATGTATTTGTTAAATTTAAACAATGTTTGTAAATTCCAGGCCCTGAAGATGATCTCATTAAAGATCGAAACGTTGCCACGATAAAGAAAATGTTTTTCTGAACCCTACCTCACACCAGACCGCATCTCACAATTTCCGAATAATCATCGACTAACGGTCGCTAATCGCCACACATTTTCAATATCAATTACCTTTAGTTAATTTAAAATTAATTTTTTCTTTAAAACATCAAACAAACCAAAGAGCTTGAAATGAAAGTAAGTACACAGAGTAAAATTCCTGTATATTTGAAATTATTTTTTTTTGTAATATAATAATTCGACTCTAATTATCAAAAATTATTTCCAATTGTAACTAAAATTATATAAAATCAATTACATTCTTCGTTTTAAAAAATTAAAACATTTCTTAACCATAGATAAATATATAGGTTATAGGTATAAATAAATAATATATTTGATTTTATGTAATTTATGATTTCAATTTAGGATAATTTTTATACGGTTTTTAAGTGCCTAATTTTATTATATTTTAAAAAATATGCACAAGTATAAAGGAATTTGAATTTTCATGCTTGTATTTCATACCACCTTAAATTTTTTTTCAATGCTTTAAAGAAAGGGTTAATTTGAAATAAAAATAGCGTTAATTTTACAGGAAAAAGCTATAAGCATTTGTGATTTTCCAAAAATGAGTTAAATGCTTCAGAATCAGACTTAACAATTGAAACAGAAAGTAATGGGAAAAATATTGATTGAAATTTGCTATTATTAGATTTTATCTGTTGTAGTAACCAAATTTTAAAGATTTTTATTGGTTTAGTTGAAAAAATGGGATGTCAGTCTGTCGACACGCCACCACCGATACACAGGTCGTTTCATGCCAAGGGCATAGAACCTGAAGATAGCAAACGCAAAGTACCGTGCACAAAACACTACACGTGAAATGTACAGTTTTCATCTCGAGGGGGTGATCTGCCGGTCACCTTGGGTGTCCGTGAACCTTGCTCCTTTGAGGGTAACGGGAGGAAAACTTTGTTACGGAACTCCCGGGCCGAGAGGTAGTACAGGGACACGAACCCCCGAAAAGCTACCTTGTGTATAATGTGGTGTCTTGTACTACTGGATGGCTACCATCGCGGCAGGCTTTTGAGGTCATGCAGGTTTGGGCAGATCGAAGAAAGACCCGACCGGTGATCATCTTCAAAGGCTGTGGATTGCACTCACATGGTACATATACAAACTAACAGACAAAACAGAATGAATATTAATATGTATATAGGAAAAGGATTTAAATGGCCTACTCTACCTAACCCAGACCGATTTTAATTTTGAATAAATGCCCGATCGCAAAACCCTTTATAGTTCTAGAGTGTAGTCTGCTCTGGTAGTGTACACCCCTATAAATAACGCCTTTGTATAATCCTAGTGGCCGGCATTAACTCGGACCCTTATATTACAAAGTCCTGAATTAGGATTTCTCCTGATGTGCAACCAGCTCAACTTTGACCATTAGGATGACATTTTCGAACAATGTCAGTGTTATTATTTTTTTTATTCATATCGATTCACCCTAGTGAAAAATTTCGACATTTTTTATAATTCACTAATTTCGTGGTCCGCTTGACCAATTAATATATTACAATTAATTAAGGTCTTTAGTTGAAATAAAAAAGTCAATGGCACGAGCGGGATTCGAACCCACGATCTTCGGCTAGATACGACGCTGCTTGAAAAATGGCAAAAAGGAGGGAAAATTCAAAAGGTGGGGTTGAGATGGGAAGTTTGTTGTCCGAGTGGATCGAAGTAACGATAGCTCAAGTGGTAGAGCAGCGGCGTATCTAGCCGAAGATCGTAGGTTCGAATCCCGCTCGTGCCATTGACTTTTTTATCTCAACTAAAAACGTTAATTAATTGTAATTTTTTATAATCTAGCTCTTTACAGTGATATACTCACAATCAAAGTTAATAATTTTTTCTTTTAGTGTTAAATATTATTCCTTATTTGAAGCTCAGTATAAAATATGCGGTCGTAATATGTTATTAAAAAAATATCATTCAACAAAAACATTAAAAATGACAAAATAACCTTCAAATCATTTTAGTACAAAATATCTATTGATGAAAAAAATTATATTTATTAATAATTTTTTTAAAGAATGTTTAATTCTGTCTTATTATAAAAATTTATCAACAGTGCGATCTAAAATAATAAGTAAAACTGATAAAATTGCTAGGTGCAATTCGGCCATGTTTTAAAGGGTCAACCAAATGACCAGGCCAGGAATTGATCCTTTTAAGTATTTAAATTCTAATTAATAATTAAATTTGAATTAACTAATTCAATTATAAAGTCAATTTTTTCAATTTCATGTCAGTAGGCATTCGACATCGGTTTAAAGGAGAAATTTAAAAATATCGTTTACATGGTCCAACTTGAATACGGTTGGCAAACCATTTCGGGAATGTTTCAACCCCCTCGGACATCCTTAACCTGGAAACGACCACCGGAGACATACGCCGAGCGGACCGGGGTTGATTGGATTATCCGACCTGGCCACCTTCGCCTAGGTGAAACCCTATAACACAGGTACCCACCTAATCAAATATCAATATACCGCACACTTTCCATCCCAGTTTTTAATCCAATCTGTAAGGGTAGCTCAACTGCATTATTCACACGCTCCTCATATCCAGCAATGTACCTAATAGCCGAACTATAATATATTTACGCTCGATTATATACTTTGCAGAATTTGTTACCTTACTCTTCGGACTGTTGGTCAGAGTTCAGTTTTTATTATTCGGAGATCGTGAGATGCGGTCTGGTGTGACGTAGGTTTTAGAAAAACATTTTCTTTATCGTGCCAACGTTTCGATCTTCATTGAGATCATCTTCAGGAGATAATGTTCAGAGTATGCATTACACGGTTTTATTGGTTGACGCATTCATTGATCCGGAGGAAATATGGCGGCTTATCATAAGGAGCGACTGGAAAAAGATGGATCAAGGGAATCGCTTATGGACGAAGCAACCCTGATGAAGGGAGCAGTGTGCCACTAATCGAAAAGAAGCCCGGAAAGAGTCTAGCGAACATCGTCAGAAGCCCATAGACAAACAGATAGACATTAAGAAAAATTTTGTTGAATATACATACAATTTATTTTAGTAAGATTTATAAAAAAATTTAATTTATAATTAGTAACTAAAATAAAAACATTTAAAGGGAGAATATATATTTTGATTTATATTTTCAATTTGTAAATTATATACAATTTTTGAATATCCTATTGTTTGAAAGGAAGCACCTTGTGTTAAATTCCCTTTAAAAAAATCCAAGATCATCAGTCGCCATTTTGCTCGGGCTTTGAGTGGATCGTTTGTTTAACTGTAATTAGTTGTAATAAGTAGAAAATATTTAAATTTTTGAGACAAAAGATTTTGGAAGGTGTTTGATCGACTATTTGAAAATATTCAATGTATAAATATTAAGAACGATTTTATTTTGAGTATTTAAGTTGAAAGGGCTCAAAAGGTTACTTGAGATTTTACCTCACGTCAAATTGTAAGTCATTGACTTTTTATTTTATATGTTTAATTATTTTCCTGAAACATTGGAATCAAATTTTAATTTTAACAATAAATTAGACTTTTTTTGTGAAGTTATTTTATTTTTTTAGTTTTTCTCTCATTTTTATAAAAAAAATTAAAAAACGTCACACGGTGATATCTTTAACATCGTTGGATTCGGTAATGCTGAAAAGCTCCAATTAATACAGTACACTATTTTAAATTTATCTTTTTAATAACAGGTTCTCCGTCTACCCTTCTTTTGTCGGAGAAATATCATGAACAGGATCAGAGGATCTGACTCACTTAAGAGGTTCATCCTTACCCGATTAAGAATAGGCCATGCAAGGTCGACATACGGCCAATTACTGTAAGCAGACTCGATGTGTCTAACTGAAGGGTGCAATTCCTTCACTCCATATAGAAAGAGTGTAGAGATACTACTCGATGTGACACCTGGGTTCTCTGTTCTATTTTTTGAAAAAAAAAAAAAAAAAAAAAAAACAGGGTCGTTTTATTATATACATACATATCACTGGTAGTTTTGTGTCCCTAGCGTGCGTTGAGAGTGAATGTATTCTTTTGCGTGATTTTAAAGACTGAGAGGCTCGATGGATGAATATTCGGGTATTCCACCACCCTAATTGAACGAATGGCACGTAGATAAGAAATAATGAATTGTATATGAGTGAGTGAAAGTGGGGAAAGGGTTTGATTTTAGGAACTGATTGCATTTAAAAAAATAAAAAAAATAATAATTGATGTCTTTAAAGATCACATGTAAATTAATTATTACATTATTATATTATATGATTAATATGCGTTTGTGTTTTAAATGTTTTTTTTAAAATCTGAATTTCATAAAAGGTAATTTCAATACATTTGCATTTCACCTTGATTAAACAAGTTAATTTATTGAATCTAAATATACATCAAATCCTACGCCAGCTTTCATTGATGTCTAGCTTTTTTATTTTTAAGTAACCCACTTTCCAGCCAAGTTTACCTTTTCATTGCGAAATTTATCTTTTTGCTCCAAATTAACTTTTCTACCATCAAATTAAACTTTTCTAAAACTTCAAATGAACTATTTTTAATTTCAAATTAATAGTTTTAAGTTAACATTGAATTAACTTTTTACCATCAATCTTATCTTTTTTTAATTTCAAATCTACCCTTTTTTTACCCTTTCCACCACCCCGCCGTACCTGAGGAAGACCCCATACAGGCGGACAAACGGTTTAGCTTAATCGAATTTGTATATCTAAGGGATTTCAAATAAATAGGATAAAAATACCTCCCAACGATCTTTCCTTCAGGCGAGACCTCTTGTCGGTTTTTGAAGGGACCATATTTTTATTTTAAAATCTAAAACAAAAGGACTTCCCTTGCTAGTTTCCCCCTGCACATTTACTTTTCCTTGATTTTATTTTCTATCTATTTATATTATCTAAAATTTTCTTACTGAGAAGAGGAAAACCGCCCGGAACCTTAAACCTAAACCTATGTTTAATTATGCAATAAATAACGGTAATTAAACTCTAACAATAATGACAATATTTAGGACTTAATAATTAGAATAAATAGGGACTTGTTCATTTAAGCGTATTTAAGGCAAAGTCTTTTAGTGCTCCAAATAATTTGATATCACAGACTAGCTTTTGGAGATTAAGCGGCCATTCTTTTGAGGTGATGGTCTTTCGCAAACGTTCTCTTTCTGCATTGAATTTGATACAGCTGAAGAGTTTATGTTCGGCGTCTTCTTCAGTGCTGCAAATGGAGCATAAAGGGCTTTCTCTTTTCATATATTAATTCAAATCTACCCGTTCCTTGAAGCATTAAACAACTTGAGGTGAAATATAAGCATGTAAAAAAATCCGGAATTTTAACACGTTGTTTTTTAATACAAAACAATGGGCTGTTAGTAGAATATATGAAAATGAATTATAATTAAAATTAAAACAACTGATCCTTCTTTGAATTGGAGATTTTTTATTTTGAAAAAAATATGGTTCTAAAAAGCATAAAATTAATTAAATTAAAATTAAGTATAAAAATAAAGGATCGTTCGGGAAGGAACATTCGAAGGTCTTGCGTTGGTAGAGAATAAGGTAAAGGGGGGCGATCGGGTTTTGTAGGAGTAGTGAGATGATTTGAATTGGAGAGATTGGATGATGTCCTGAGGACAGGTATGAAAACCATGAAAAAGGAAGGATGCTAGGAAGTACTCAGATCTGACGGAAAGGAAGAGCCAGAAAAGATCCGAATACAGACGAGACACCCGGGATCACTGGGACCATCTGACACAGAGTCATGCTGCGCTTCAGGCGCCTGCTCTGCCCCTCCGAGAGGCCGCCATGTGCCACACAACTGTATTCGAAGAAGGGAAAGATATGAGAAGATGCTGCGAGCTTACGGGTGGAAAAGGGTAAGAAAAGCTAGGAATGAATGAATAAGTTGAGGGAGGCTATACAGCGGCGGGAAATTTGGGATTGTGCTATTTGGTCGAACATAATCCCAAGGTTTGTGGAGGGACGAAAGAGGATAGGCTGGTGATTTATAGAGAGAGAGGACGGATATTGGCTAGGGATTTGAGGATAAGTCTCGATCCGATGATTATGTCAGACGGATTGAGATAGAGGGAATTTTTATGAGCCCAGCCATTAACAGAATTAAGGTCGTTCGGGATCTTCAGGATGGCCAGTTTGCGTTCTGATTGATGAATAGGTAAATTTGGTAGTCGTCCTGCATAAAGATGGTAATGGTTCTGGATGGAATCGGAGAGGTCGTTAATGTATATACTAAAAAGGATGGGAGAGATGCTAGAGCCTTGGCGAACCAGATTTTAATGTGAGGAAGGAGAATGTAAGTCCGTTGGGAATAGTGACGGCTTGAAGACGATTCGTGAGATAGGAGTGAACCAGCGGAGAATACTATTGGAGAAGGAATAGGATTCGAGTTTGGATAGGAGTGATGAGTGGCGATGGAATCAAATTTGGAAAAGTTAAGGAGAATTAAAACAGTAAATCTCCGTTAGTCCATTGCGGTGTGGAGATCACTAGTTATTTGGGTGAAGGCGAACTGTGTAGAGTATTCTTGGAGGGGATTAAAATTTTAAACTTAAGACAAAAAAGCTATGGAATGTTGTTGGAAAGTAAGTCATCCCTGAAACTCCTCATGACAATTAGGAGGGAAATAGTTTTTCTTGTTAAAGTGAAACATTGTAGTTATAAATTTGAAATAAAACTAATAAACGAATTAAAATTTAAGAGGGGGCTGTTTAGTAATCGTTAGGACCACGTTTTCCATTTTCATCCATATACAATGACCTGCTTATCGGTTGAGACTTTGTTCTAATTAACCTCCGATTGAAGGGAACAGTCGCCGGCTTTTGACGAGTGCAAGCGATAAACGTGGCTCTATTAGCTTGACGACACGTGACATTTCACCAAGCTACAAATGTCAACTAGGATCGAAAGGTTACGGCGGGCTTAACAGCAACAAATCCGGACGATCGTAAGCATTCACACAAACAAAACCGACAAATGGTTCAAATTCCACGTTTATAAAAAAATCAATCTTAACCAAGTTTATTTTAATGTACATTCTTAAATCTAATACAACCAGTCAACACGTTTTAACATGTCTCTGACGTATTTTTAAATCTATTACTGAAGCTGTACGAAAAATGGATCTGATTGTGTTAAGAACGAGTTCTACAGTTGTTCCTTCGACTCAAAAACAACCCGGTGTAATTTGAATAAAAAAGTTAATGTTACGGCCAACTCATGAATTTAATGTTAAAGGGACTTTTTCTTTTTTTATTTTGTCCACAAAAGTTTGCCTTGGCAGCTTCTGAGATAACAGTCTGACGTTTGAATTATCGGTGATAAACGTTCTTTTGTTTAGATTGCTACACAATTTTCCTTTACTTTTACAAAAAGAGGGCAAAACATTTGATCCAGTGTGCTTCTCACCACCAGTATTACGTTTCGTTTTTCTATTTTTTTTAAACATTTTATCTAGCTTATCAACAATCAAAAGATGTTTTTTTGATATATTTCACTATTCGTTCACGACATTTCTTTTTCTAACCCTATCATGGATAAAGTCGTATCGTAATATAAATTATTCATAATAATAAAGTTTTTTATTTGAGATAAAAAGTTAGTGTCACGAGCGGGATTCGAACCCACGACCTTCGGCTAGATTCGCCGCTACTCTACCACTTGAGCTATCCAGACTTCGATCCACTCGGAACCCAACTTCCGATCTCAACCCCACCTTTTGAATTTTCCCTCCTTTTTGCCATTTTTCAAAATTCCTGTAATCTATTTGATTCTCGGCGATAAATGAAATGGCCACGGAGAGCTTTAATGAAGTATACTTCATTTTAATTCATTAAATTCACTATTTTTCGTGGTCCGCTGGACCAATTAATATCTTTCAATTAATTAAGGTTTTTAGTTGAGATAAAAGTCACAATAGCTCAAGTGGTAGAGCAGCGGCGTATCTAGCCGAAGGTCGTGGGTTCGAATCCCGCTCGTGCCACTGACTTTTTTATCTCAACTAACAACCTTAATTAATTGAAAGATATTAATGGGTCAATCGGACCACGAAAACTAGTGAGATTATTCATAATGTCATGTATTTATTTGTTGCCTTTTGTGTTTGTTTAGTCTTGCCTATTGAGAGTGAATGTATTTATTAAAGTGAATGTGCAGTGTGAATGGAATATTGAATTGGTGATTCTCACTGCTTCCTGCTCATTTCTGTATATTTGTGTATGTACACGATGTGCAGCGTGAAACTTATACAGATCAGCCAATTGATCAGAATGAAGATGCGTATCGTAAAATTAATAATTAGAAAAATAAACATAGAATAGATAAATGGCGGAGTGAGTGTGTGGTTCAACCTTTTTAATAAGATAGTTTCTACTTACTGCAAATTTTGTTGTAAAACGTAATTTTGATGTTCAATGATAACTATTTCTTTTATCGGCTTTTAGAATAACGTTGTTGTTACTTTTTAACTTTTAATCAATAGACCTAATTTTACGTGGGATATTTCATTTTTTGACGTTTAGATTTACCAAGTTCTGTTTAATTACTTCAACACATTTATATTTTATGTTTGTATTTATAACGATGAGCTAGATTAACGACCTGCTGGAAACATGAAGTTTTTTCGGAGGATCTATGGAAGAGGTCAACACAGAGAAAAACATCCTTTCGATTAGATAAAAAATTAAAAACATGGAGAATGGTATACTTAAAAATATATTCCTAAAGGCCAAAAAAAAACTTACCCAAGAGACATAAATTTAACGAACATGGAACTAAAAAAAAAAATAAAACAATTTATTAAATAAAGACTAAAAAATTTGTCCCAAAACCTGTATTAAATACAAAAAACTAAAATCCCTTGGTTCATCGGTAGATTGTTGTAACATAAATACAAACGTGAAGTTTTTTCGGAGGATCTACGGAAGAGGTCAACACAGAAAAAAACTTCCTTTTGGTTTTCGCCGAGCTTTCGACAGTTTTTATACTGTCATCTTCAGGGCCTGTTTTATTATCATATAAAAAAAAACAATTAAAAAGATGAAAAACAAATTGCACAAAAATTGAAATATCTTACTTAAACCTTAATGGGGAAATAAAAAGACATTGTGTTTTGGGCACAGAAGTACATTACGTTTTTTGGGGCTCAGCATCTAAACATTATTTAAATTGAATAAATTAATAATTAAAAATTACAACTAAAAGTATAATAAAAAATTAAAAATCAAAAACCTGGTCAAGAAAAGGTTACTTCATAAAAGTCTAAAAAACTAGTAAAATCTTCCTTTCATTGTTTTCAGGTACATGCGATCGTTTTGTTTAATATGATTTCATTTTTTTTTTATATGATAGTAAAACAGGTCCTGCAGATGACAGTATAAAAACTGTCGAAAGCTCGGCGAAAACCGAAAGGAAGTTTTTCTCTGTGTTGACCTCTTCCGCAGATCCTCCGAAAAAACTTCACGTTTGTATTTATGTTACAATAATCTACCGATGAACCAAGGGATTTTAGTTTTTTGTATTTAATTCAGGTTTTGGGACAAATTTTTAAGTCTTTATTTAATAAATTGTTTTATTTTTTATTTAATACCATGTTTGTTAAATTTATGTCTCTTGGGTAAATTTTTTTTGGCCTTTAGGAATATGTTTTTAAGTATACCATTCTTCATGTTTTTAATTTTTTATTGTATCAAATACACTTTGTTTTTATAAACGATAAATTTAACTTTTGATCGCATATTATAATCGAATTCATACCATTCTGCTGGAGATAGTAATGAGGCAAGCTTTATGTGTACAAGATATTGGTAAAAACATTTTGTGTCTCTTTGACTGTACAATTTTTGTAATTCATTAATTACAGACTTGCTTTGAGTAGGAACTATCTTATTAAAAAAGATTATAAAAAAAATGTTGATGCTAAGCAGTTCATCCAAAAATAATGTTTTATATATTAAATATTAACATTAAAGTTGCAATAGTACAAAATACTATTATAAAATTATATCAGAAAGATATTTTTTTATTTCGTTTTAACGTGCACTTGCCGAAAAGAAATGAGGTTTGGGAGTGGTTTATTTTGTCCATTTTGCTAGCTCCGAATAAAAATTTAACCTTTGAAATAATTAAATAGTTGGTTTTTTCTTTTTGAAAAAAGCAATTAGGTCAAAAGGAGCACATCAAATTTTTAAAATAAAACGTGACAATATTTTAAAAAGAGCCAAAAAACAGCAGAACACTTTTCCCTGTTAAAAACCGCCTCTTCGAGTGGTATAAGGCCTGCCAAAATGTGAGAGGCGGTTTACCCGCCACGAGATGAATATCTAAAAATAAAAACAATTTGGCATCAAGTACCCTTAGATATTACAAACCCACTAAAAACAAAGTGGTAGAAGGAAAAAACATCCTATGTGGAAAACTAAGGGTTGTTTATATCTTGGAAATTGAAAGTTTTGAAATATATTCTCATGTTTTTAGTCTTCAGAATAGATTCCCATCACATTACATGGAATATTCAAAATCGAGGCCGTTTTGAATTTCAAGTTTGCAAAATGAAAGTAATAATAATAAATCACTTGATTGAATTAATAATTTATTCATTGCATTAATAATACAACTAAAAAGAAAATTTGATTGGAGTAAAAAATCACGTTTAAAAGTACATTTTTCAAAAGTCCTCATCGTTTCGGCTTTTTCCTTTCTGTTGCCGCTTTTGAAATATCTTAGATACATAAACTTTAGTACACCGGGACTATAAATCAATCTGTTATCAAAATCAAATCAATCATGATCCGTCAATGTATGCTACTGTCAGAAAACTTTTGTTTTCTGTTCGAACCTTGTTCCGTAGTAATAAAGGATAAAATTCCATTTAGATAATTCATTCAATCATCGTAAATTATTCTTTATCTTTTTTTTAATGAGGGTTCCCAACAGCAGAGATCATATCGACCCTCGGGATGGGGAATTTTTGAAAAAAGCCCATTTTTAATTGTCGGGTTTGAATGCAGAGCCGCTGGATTCGAACCCGGGACCTTTACATTACAAGTGATGAGCGCCGTGTCAACTCGTAAAACGTGGCGGGCACCGACACCCCTTTTGTCAAACTATTGATGTCCAATTTAAATTATCCTTTCTAAAAAAATGAAATTGCATAATTTATTCGAGCTTTATTGATGATTAAAACGTTTGATGTACAATAGGGGTTTGATATAATAATAAAACTTAAAAAAATTAAATCTAAAATGAGTGTACTTAACGTATTGCACGTAAAAGTATATTCTATATCCATTTTTTAAAATATTTATGATATTATCTATTTTATAAATAGGTTCTGTGAGTGTAGGGACTGGTGGCAAACGATCGTAGTGCAAAAAAATTTAATCGTCCAGAAAATAAGAAATATATTGAGAAAGCAAAAATTCAGGAAAAGGAAAGAAAGAGTAAGTAAGTGAGTGACTGAGAGAGAGAGAGAGAGAGAGAGAGAGAGAGAGAGAGTGAGTGAGAGAGAGAGAGAGAAGGAGTGAAAAGTCTCTTAAAATTTTTTTAACAGAAAAATTTTTTGTAGCCATAAAAAATATTATGTTCAAATATCTAACATAACCATAATATTCAGTGATTTATAATTTTATGTAAAGTGTGTTAAACAATTGCATCAAATAAGATAGTACATAAATCATATAAACATATATTTCTCTTACAATTCCTGTATATTGTCCAATTCAAAATACTACATTCAGCCATACATTTTTAACCAAACAAGTTTAATTTAAAAAGTTTTTTGTCCAATTAATTCATAGCCCTTTGGCGGTTAGTTTTTCTTCTTTTCATGATAGTTCTTTATGGCCAGAGTGAAGTCACGTTGAAGAATATTTGGCAATTTAAAAAAATTCAACATACAAGATCGTGAAATAAATTCACATAACTATTAATTAAGGTTTTTAGTTGAGAGGAAATTAGTGAATTTAAAGAATTAATATGAAGTACACTTCACTAAAGCTCTCCTTAGCCATTTCAATTGTCGTCGAGAATCCAAACCGATTACACGACATTTGAAAAATGGCAAAAAGAGGGAAAACTCATAAGGTGGTGTTGAGATGGGGAGTTGATGTCCCAGTGGATCTAGGTCACGATAGCTCAAGTGGTAGAGCAGCGGCGTATCTAGCCGAAGGTCGTGGTTTCGAATCCCACTCGTGCCATTTACTTTTTTTCATCTCAACTAAAAACCTTAATTAATTGTAATAATTTAATTGGTCAAGCGGACGACGAAATTAGTGAATTCACATAACGTTTTTTCTGTAAAGTTAGAGCAAACTTTTATACTTGTGAAGTAATATATTTAAGTGTTATTAAATTAAAATAAATGTTTTATCTCTTATGGTACAACATAATGTGTACGGATAACGGTAAAGATAAAATTCAGATTGTTTCATTTATTGCGTACAATTCAGGCTAGAAATTATAACAAAGTGCATATAAATTAGTTAAGATGATAGAATGCACATAAAAGTTTGAATTAAAATATATAACGTTAATACGTAGGTTTTGAAATTTTAAGTTTCTTTTAAGCAAAAAGAAGTTGCTTTTAAGAAAAAGCCGTCATGTGTTGACAGGGAGACAAAAGTGCAATAATTTTCGTAGCCTAGAATATATTAAATAAATTTCTTGGTGTGATAACAGAGAGGGAGAGAAAAGAGAAATAAATATATAAAAACAGAGAAGACTTTAAAAAAGAGACATACAATAAAAAGTCCCCAAAGTTAAACAAATCGTTGAATTTTAATTACCTACATTCCAAATTATTTTCAAACTAAACTACCAGGTTTTGAAGATAATTGAAAGCAAGTTTGAAATAAATTGATCAGACCGCTTTCCGTTTTGCTCTAATTGGCTCTACAGATTCGTGTTAAAATCTAGCGTTTTCACGTTTGCCCTCAGTATGAAACTTGCCTCGAGTTGTGGTGAGCTGGTAATAAATAGGTCAGAAACTTTCGCACAAATAAAATCAAAACTGCATCCTTTGTGTCAACATTTTGGGAAACTATTATTTATAAACCATCGATAATTTGCATTATACAATGACTAATTATTTAATTGTCTCATATATAGATAATTTAACAGTTTATAAAAGCCCATCTCTATTTTATGTAATAAAATGTATTCATTTTTTCCAATATTGTCTCAGTAGTAAGTTTATCGAGTTGTTTTCAATGTTCAACGTATTATCAAATATTTCGACAGTGTACAAATATTTGAAGGGCGTCGATGGCCTCAGGTCAATTTATTTATTTGTTCCCTTTCCATCGGGCTCAGGTATCGAAAGGGACACGTGTCCCCTAAATGCTATATTTGTATAAGGGTGTGTCCAAAGCTGGAAACATTACTGAACATTCACGTGGAAGATCGTTTGTAAAAGAAAAAAATCCTAAAATCCAGCCTAATGCGGTATTAATGGTCATTTTTGTAAGGCTTTTCCTTATAAAGCAATTTTGACAGATTAAATTAGCGAAATATAACTGTGCTGTGAATGACGTTTCGCTACAGCAGAGGTCATATCAAACCTCAGGGCGAGGTTGTTTGAAAAAACAACCCCTTTGCCCCTTTGTAAGTATGTCGGGTTCGAAAGCCGGGCCGCTGGATTCGAACCCGGGACCTTTCACCTTACCGTGCTGAGCGCCGTGTCAACGCCTAAACCACTGCGGCCACTAACGAAATACAATTAAAATCAAATTAGTTGTATCTATTAACAACAAATACTAGAAAATTTGTTGCAATTGATCAGTATAAATATTTTAATATAATAAATATTTAACTTCACTAATTTCGTGGTCCGCATAACCAATTAATATATTTCAATTAATTAAGGTTTTTAATTGAGATAAAAAAGTCAATGGCACGAGCGGGATTCGAACCCACGATATTGTCCAAGTAGATCGAGGTCACGATAGCTCAAGTGGTAGAGCAGCGGCGTATCTAGCCGAAGATCGTGGGTTCGAATCCCGCTCGTTCCATTAAATTTTATCTCAACTAAAAACCTTAATTAATTGTAATAAATATTTAGCGTACATTCCACTGTCAATACTGGCTGATTATATATTTTCCCTAGCAAATATCTTTTTTATTATGATTAATATTTATTTTAAGGGGTTAGAAATAGTTCTTTGTGGGATGTGATAAGGGTAAATTAAATAGTGAATTTTTTTAATTGGATATGAATTGCCTTAATAATGGATTTACGTCGATAGAATATAAGATAATTTAGGGTGAAGGAAACTTGGTAAGAAATATTGATCATTCCGTTTTACTAGTTGCCATGCACTTTGTCACAAAAATGGATTCTTAATGAGTCCAAGCACGAGGCAAACGAAGTGATCCATAGAAGGGCGATCCGCAAGAATTTTCAAGAAAATGGAAGACAATGGCAAGTGAACTGGATTCTGGATGGACTCGTGACAAGGCCCAGCCGCCTAAGAAGGCATATAGACTTGGTAGAAGAACTTTCCAAAGAAAAACTGTGCCACTGTACTGCGAGGAAGAACAGAAGATTGCAGAACACGTTCTACGTTTTTGTGAGATTCTATGTGGGTAGATTCTTGCAACTAAGAGAGGATAAGCTCCAATCCTAATCCTACACTAAGGAGCCGACAGTAAAGCTATGGAGATTGATTAACAACTTGGAGCTGGCTATTGAGTTATAACAAATTTTTTATCCTTTTTGTAAGATAGCCTTTGGCATGATAATCACTCTGAAATAATAGTAGATTTTGTGCTACTTGGCGATTAATTTCCAAAAGGGATAATTTGCCTATTTTTGAGAGTAATTAGATAAATCATATGTTCGAAGAAACCTGCATTTGAATAAAGTTTGACATCTACGAGATCAAAATTAGTATGCAAAATTTTTCTTATGATGATCTATTGTTTTTAAAAATACACTTTCTGGCGAATTATTGCTTTCTGTTTATTAATTCTAATTCAACGCAAACTTGACGCGGTGTTGCTCCATCAAAAATAAAGTCCATCGAAAAATTTCAACTTGAAGTATTTATATTTTAGAGTTCACGGTTTCAATAATTTAAAAAAATTATGCCATGTAAGGTTTAATTTTTTTACTGCCTTATTTTATCAAGGTTATTATTTGTAATTCTGATGACTGATACAATTATGGGGAGAAAATAGGAATACAAAAATAAAGAAATTTTATGAAGGAATTTATAAAACAAAAATTGTATATGCATTTAAAGTCTAATTTGATTGGATCGTGATCATGATAACGTTCTAACTCCCCAAAGTCTCTTATTGGTACAATTTTTGGTGATAACGTGCAATTGCCAAATGATAATTATTATTGCTACAATAATATAACAAATAAGAATTGTCAATAAATATGTAAGTTAGGTTTAGCGATGAGGTTAGAAGAATAATTCAAATTCGCCTAATCAGTTTGTCACCACGATTTTGTAAATGGGAATTCCACGACTAAACTCCTGACAAGTGTTTTAATTTCAAACACTATGTGTAAAATATGAATTATTTATTTATATAGTACTTATATAAATAAATAATAAAAATAATATATAATACTTATCCTACAAAACATATTGCATCTTAAGCTGTATACGGTGTCCAAAAATAGGCTTTAATACTTTTTAAGTGTACGAGATATACTCAATTCTTCTCTTATACTGCCAAAAATCTCTACAGAACGGTAGTGAATATATATATATATATATATATATACATATACATATATTATGCAGGGTGGGCGACCAAGTAATGAACATAAAGCCTAACGCCAAGTTAGGTCATGAGGGAAATGAAGGCAATGTGATAGCAGATTTACTTGTTAAAAAGATAGCCTCGGTACAACACCCAAGTACAGACCAACTTCATGATTTAGCATAAGCTACAGCCGCTTAAAATAAATAAAAAACTGGAAACTTGGGTGAATAAAGAACATAAAAAAAGCACAAAGCAAAAACTGTTTGAAAAACGATTCAAATGGAGAAAAAAGAAAAAATCTGAGTATGATTGACAGAAATGAAGTAATAACTTTGGTGTATTTATGTGATATGCTCTAGAAAAAAAAACTAATAGTCACAGATAACCTATGTCAATTATTTCTAGGAGAGATAGAGACATCAGGTATTATCTTGTGATAGCCATACAATAGTTTAAAAAAATCTACAGTATCTGATAAAAGAAACATAAATCTACGAAGAAATTAGCAGAGATCAGACACAACAGCCAAAAGTTTATATTCCAAAGGGACAAATCATTTTAAACCCCAACGGAAAAAAAGCTTAATAACAGTAATTAATTGTAATAAAACAGATGCATTGCGCTCAACCATTTTACATTGAGAGATTATAAATTACATAAAAAAGAGGGGAACATTTCAAATAAGCCAAAGAATAGATTAAACCAGTAATCTAGCATAAACATTTACAGTGTGGTGATTAGTGACCGTTATTCGAATGATTGAATATAAAAAAAAAAATTTTTGCCTTGAAAAAAATCAACTTTGCCACATCCTACATATATTTGTTAAATTTAAACAATGTTTGTAAATCCCAGGCCCTGAAGATGATCTCAATAAAGATCGAAACGTTGGCACGATAAAGAAAATGTTTTTCTGAAACCCACATCACACCAGAAAGCATCTCACGATTTACGAATAATCAGAAACATTTAGGCAGTTCCATCGGTATTAATTTAAGTTTATTATAATGTTTTATTTCCTACTAACTTATCAAAAATTTAATTCTAATTTTCAATTTATATTGTGTAATAAAAACTTTTTTATTCCGATTAACATAAACATTCCTGAGGGATGGCTCTAAATGTGCATCATTATTGAAAAATTTCTAATTTATACAAACATTTTAGTAA
Organism: Cimex lectularius; assembly: GCF_000648675.2. Lineage (NCBI taxonomy): Eukaryota > Metazoa > Arthropoda > Insecta > Hemiptera > Cimicidae > Cimex > Cimex lectularius. The sequence goes on from NW_019392782.1 coordinate 667,122, forward strand.
GTCAATTAGTTGAACATAAATTTTTTAATTTAAGCCCTGATGCCAACCGATGCTTCTGACGAAAAGTGAAATGAAACTATAAATGATTTGTTTAAGTCGTGAGGAGTGGTTAAGACTGTAAATAATTCACTCTTTTTCGTGGTCCGCTCGACCAATTAATATCATTCAATTAATTAAGGTTTTAAGTTGAGATAAAAATGGCAAAAAAGAGGGAAAATTCAAAAGGTGCGGTTGAGATGGGAATTTAGTGTCCGAGTGGATCGAATTCACGATAGGTGAAGTGGTAGAGTAGCGGCGTATCAAGCCGAAGGTCGTGGGTTCGAATCCTGCTCGTGAGACTGACTTTTTTTTTCAACTTAAAACCTTGATTAATTGAACTATAAATAATGTGTTTTTGAGGGTTCTTCCGATCTTTCAGACAAAATTATAAATTGCAAGTCAATATTAAATAATTAGTTATTCTCTATTATAACGTATTATTAAAAACTAATCATATTAATATAAAACATATTGAATTTTGTATTATCATTGATTCACTCTGTTTGTCAGTATCTTTGATATTAATGGTTGGCCCTTCGATCATTACAAATCATTTCTGATTTTTAGTATGGCCGTTGTTCACTTTGGTCAGAAGCGTTTTGGCTTCGAGCCATGCCTCGTTTCCAAGGTTTGGTTATGTTATGGATTATCGTAAATATTCTCTGGGTAAAATTTTAAATAAAAATTTTAACTTATGAGCGTCCGATGATTATAATTAGATAATTTTCTTACGATATTCTCTAACCTTTTAAGGTTTGAACAACCCCGGCGGTTGTGAGCAATAAAATGTACGCTTTTGTAAGAAGTGGGTTGGAACGATGTTAGTGAATTGTCTTTAACTTTGCAATATCATTCGTTTCGGCGTCGGCGAGAGGAGGAGAAAAGTCGGAAATTAGTTTCTAACGTAATGGCTCACTAAAGAAACTGTCAAATATAAAACTTTTTTTGTTTGATAGGAGCACATTTTTTCTCAACAAACCTTCCTTGTGCCGCCGATGCGTTTGAGATAAACTTACAAAATTAGATGTAATTGCTTTAATATTTACAAAAAATTAAAATTAACATGGTGTATTTTTGTCATAACTAAATAAATAAAACATGAAAAAATTAATTCTAAACGAGTTAAACAAAACTATTCTTTAATTTTGACAAAAGCTACATCATAAAAATTATTACATTGATTTATTCATTTTATTTTTTCCGTGTAAAAATAACCTTGAATATTTCTAATAGTTTTGAAACACTAAAATTAAAATACAAAATTCATTTAACAATGACGTGAAAAGTTGATTTTAACTCAGATATTGATGAATAAGAGGGTGAATACAATGAATTGCAAATCAGTCTAAATAGGTTTTATACAGATGACTCTATTAGTTGTGTTATGAATATAAATAGATGTCTTCAGAACATGTATATTTGATTTTTCCTATTAACATTCAAATTCAAATCGCAAGATATTGTAAAGGGCGGTTGTTTAAAAGATGAGAAATAAACCTTTGATCATGTGATTAATATTTTTTTATAGATTTTTTTAACGTGTGGTGATTAGTCAACGTTAATCGATATTTATTTAGAAATCGTGAGATGCGGTCTGGTGTGATGTAGGTTTCAGAAAAACATTTTCTTTATCGTGCCAACGTTTCGATCTTTACAAACATTGTTTCAAATTTACAAATACATGTGGGATGTGGAAATAAGTGATTTTATACAATGCAAAAAAATATGTTTTATATTGAATCAAAGTATTTCTACTCACAAACACTTTGAGTGAGTACAAATACTTTGATTGAATATAAAAAATATTTTTTTGCATTGTATAAATTCACTTTTTGCTACTTCCTACATGTATTTGTTAAATTTAAACAATGTTTGTAAATGGCCCTGAAGATGATCTCAATAAAGGTCGAAACGTTGGCACGATAAAGAAATTTTTTTTCTGAAACCTACATCACACCAGAACGCATCTCACGATTTCCGAATACTCATATTTTTTAACGTTTTTACTTTGAATTATAAGAACAAAAATCTTTTTATTGCATATTATTAAAAAGTTTCGATCTTGGTAATCTTTCGGATTACGGGATTGGACAATTAATGACAGACAATTAATTAATATTGTAAACGATATGAGAAAGACCATTTCTGAGTATTTGTTCAACTTGTTAATCTTTTATTTATAGAAAGGTAACGTTCAGGAATTTAGATTAACAATGAATTCTGAAGTACTTGTCTATTTATATGCAAATAGTAAATTTATCTTTTCAAACTATAAGATTGAATTAATAATTGGAAGTCAAAAAAATTCTATTGCACACAAAAAAAGAGATGGTACTAATCGTTTACTTAGGTGTCAAATTTTCTAACCCTGGTACTTTGGTTTATAGACTTTGACTGTGAACTTGATTCAGAAATTTCATGATTCAAAGGAATAATTAGCAACAGAAAGAAAATATGATATTTTTCTAGAAAACATTCAATTAAAATAAAGACTATTGTCTGTCAAAAAATTTTAATATACAACTTCATGATTTATTTATTTTATAATGTTCCAGTATGCGGACATAGGTAACTTAACGTATTTAGAAAATCTCATCTAAACTATATAGTTCCCCTTAAGATTGTGGGCCCACTTGCCAAAGTTTGCTTTAAAAGCATTTCAAAAAATGTTTTCAGAAAATACAACAAGTCTACACAAACAAATATCGTTTATGTTCCAATTAGTTTAAATAGAAACTGGAAAGAAACTCTTTCCGTTGTAATATTTAAAAATCTTAATAATCCAGCTAATCAATCAACAATATAATTCTGTACAATCGTGTTGGTAGAAACATTAGCTCAGTTAGTCAAACACCTCCTTTTCGTCATATCTCATCGTTAATCTTCTTTACTCTTCCAGACGTGCGTTAACAAAACAGAACAACAAAAGCTAACAAAAACAACAAACGTTTCGAGCTGTACACCATATTGGAATTTCATATAAAAAGGATGTTTATTATACCTACAAGAATTGTATTTGCAACTATAACTTTCTAGAAGAATCCTTATCAACCACCGACATACAGTGAACTATGGAAAAACTTAGATTTCCGGACTAAATACATCAGAAATTGATATAACACAAATAAAGTAATAAATAAACAATATAATCTTATCTTCAATGTGACAGGAAAATTTCCTAACAAATATCACCAACAAAAGTACTGAAAAAAAGTACGATAAATAAAAACGAAGTTTATAACAAGACAAAAGAGACATGATAATTCAATAACAGCTTCATCATTTTAAATGATTCATGTGTATGAGAACTTGGATATTTTACCCTAATAAAAAAAATCTTTTTAACAAAATCTACGTAATCTAAAATCTAATCAAAGTTTAATCAAACATTGACCCCAGGAACCAAACAGTATGACAAACTTTAAACTAAATAATTTATATGGTCTTTATGATTTTAGGCCAACTTGTCAATGTTTTTATTAAAAAAATTATTGTTTTGTTCTACACATTTCAACTTATATTAGTTTAATTAGTAAATTCAAATATACTCTCAAATCGTATATGTACAACTCTCAATACCATGTTAATCAATCAAGACGTAATCCTTTTAATAGAAACGTAAGCTTGGACTGTTTAACCCTTTCTTCTTATTTCTCGTTAATCTTCTTTATTATTCAAGGCTTATTTTAAACCGAAGCTTTCGAATGAACGCAAAGCTTGAATGAAACAAACAAATATCAATTCATAACCCCCAAGAAATACAAGAAATATTATTTCAAACAATGATATTACAGATTTCATCAATGGGATTAATTGTTAATCCATTCGATTGGGGATTTTAGGTAATTTTAGCTCTGCGTAATATTCTAACCATTTAAAGACAGATGCTGTGCTATTTTGGAAATGTTTACTCCATTTCAACAGTTGTTTAAATTATAGTAATTTAATCTAATTTATATTCAATTTTGTAAATTGATCTTTAAATAAATCTTGCTTAGCATACTTAAAATCCACAGTTAAATTTACGAGATTGATTGGCTACGCAACGTTAATTTTACTGAATATTTTTATGTCACAGAAGTTTATTGTTTGACAGACTTTCCGCCTTCTCCAATTTGATTTGATTTTGTTCCTTAGAGATGGAGAATTTTTGTAATCAACGCAAAATTTTGCGGTTATTTTTAGATGCCTTTGCCTATTTTCATACGATTTCAATCTGAATGAAATAATATGCCAAGCTTGATAAATTTTGCATTCAAACTATCGGCATTATTTTTTTTAGAAAAACTGCTTTAAATCTTTTGGTAGTTATAATATTATATATTGTTGTATTTGATTCCTCAGAACGAATATTTTAAAAAAATATATCCTCATACGAAAGAATTACAGTAAAAAACTGATGATCTATATATATATTTTTTTTTAAATATATATTCAATCAAAGTATTTCTACTCACTCAAAGTGTTTTTGATTGAATATATATAAAAAAAAATATATTTTGCATTGTATAAATTCACTTTTCCACATCCAAAATGTAATTGTAATATGTAAACAATGTTTTGTAAATCCCAGGCCCTGAAGATGATCTCAATGAAGATAGAAACGTTGGCACGATCAAGAAAATGTTTTTCTGAACCTACATCACACCAGACCGCATCTGACGATTTCTAAATAAATTTCTATAAGATTTCTATTTTAATAATTTTTGAAGGTTAAATTTAACAAGATTCGCATTCTGTTTCGCACACACATTAAAACTAAGAGAATTTTTATTTAAGTGAATTAATACTGGTAACGAAGTATAACTAAGATCTAGTTATTATATATTATAAAATATCTCACTGTCCACTGTCAGTCTTCACATTGTTAGTTTTTGTTCAATAGTATATAGTGGTGCACATATTTACCATTATTATTTAGGTTAAAGATTATTTTCATAAACCGAGTTTATTTCGTTTACTTCCATGGTTTTATATTTTATTGCATTTTTGAAATGTTCAATATTAACTTATATTTTTCGAAAATGAAAATTAGAGCTGTGATCTTATGCTCTCATTTGGATGAAAAGCGTTTAATTTTAATTTTGTATGTATATAAATGCTAAGACTGACTCTATTTGTATAAGGATTACCTACACCTCCCTAACCTTAAAAAAATAAATAAAAACATAACTCATTTGTGTGGTGATTAGTGACCGTTAATCGATAATTATTCAGAAATCGTGAGATCCGGTCTGGTGTGATGTAGGTTTCAGAAAAATTGTGAGTAGAAATACTTAAATTGAACATAAAAAATATATTTTGCATTGTATAAATTCACTTTTCCACATCCTAAATGTATTTGTTAAATGTAAACAATGTTTGTAAATCCCAGGCACTAAAGATGATCTCAATAAAAATGGAAACGTTGGCACGACAAAGAAAATGTTTTTATGAAACCTACATCACACCAGACCGCATATCACGATTTCTGAATAATTAAATAACTCATTTGGTTTTATTATAAGTGGGAAATATGTCTTGAAAGTATAACTATTTATAACCTCTTCAGTTTGATTAAATGGGATTTTTGAACAAGTTTAAAAATTATTGATGATTGTGTTTACTCAATTAACTATATATAAAATATGTAAAAAGATAACTTGTACACTGTACTTTTAATTATTTCAAACACTTTTATGACAGTATTTAAAAAGACAAATTATTAGTTTATTTACTATTTTTCAACCTGAAAGTTGCCGAGAAGGTTCTTCTTTAATGGTGTAAGTTTGACATTTGTAAACAAATGAGCAACTACAAGATGGACGTAAAATTACGCAAGGATTTATTCAATAAGCTCTATATATTTCCGATCACTGTCTAATTTTAGAATGAAATAACAATCAATAACGAAGTTTATTTTTGTCGTTTATTGGATAGATTGAGTAGTTTTCATTGTTTACTTAATCTAAATTTTTGTATTTTAAAATTTTGTTTTAATATCTAGATGTCATCTAAATTTTTTTCGCACTGTTTTAAACAAAGTAGAGATATATTTTACATTTATAGTTCCGAATTTGATTTTAATAAAAATCCCGTTACCAAAGAGAAAACCTATATTTAAAATAGTTGAAAAGGTCTCAAAAAGGAGTGGAACGTATTTGGGAAAAGGGCTTTTAACTATCCGTCTCCCGGTTTTTCATGTCGGCCGCCGTAAATTATACTACTCCATCATCCGTCAGCAACCGCGAAGGGCCGTTTCGTCTCCCAGGCCGCTCCCTCGTTCCCTCTCGGTTCGATTCATTGACCCAAATGCCCTGTGATTTCCCGGTAGGCAATCGATAAATCCTCCATGAGCAATGGACAACGGTCGATATCGCGAAGGACGCACACCCCTCCCATATCCGTTGGTTATTTAATGAGAGAATTATTATGTTGGGCTCAACACGCGCAAGCGCTCGGTTTACTCGGCTCGACTTGTTTGCATACAAACTGATTTCGTATTTTATAATATTAACATACATTATTTATCAAAGGGGTGGCATGGATTGAACGTTCAAATTGGGAACTTGTTGAAAGTTGCTAATCTGGTTTTTTCAACATTCCATAATTTATATAAAGGAAAACAAACCATACATGTTTTGCATAAAACTATTTAAAATGATTACAACTGAAAGAAAAATATTCTTGAATTTAGAAAAATAGAGGATTTTTGAACGGTTGTGTCACAAAAAAGTTTAATCTGAGGGACAAAAAGTAAACAAGGTATTGTTCAGGGTAGTTTATTTTCTTTGCCCATGGGAGCACTTGGGATTCAGGAGGACAGTTTAGTTTAATTAAGTCAACAATGTCGCGGCAATAAATATTAGAAGGCTAATTCCGTTCTGCGGCAAGTCTGGCAACCACGCCCCAACTAATGATATAAACAGTGTATTTCCTCGTGGTTTAACCAATTCGTCGTGCTCGAAACACTCAAATTGGATTACGTGCAACTTCTAGGTCACTAATGACCTAGTTTCAGCCGACGTGAACAAAGCCGAAACAATCACAAAGCCACTGTATCCGCGCAATGCATATTTGCTTTCTGGAACTTGGTTGAATTTGAAAATGTCCAGGGGATTGTGCGAGAATGTACTCAGGAGCGGGCACGCCCTGCAAATAACGCTAGCCTGGAAAACACCAGCTTTTATATTTCCACACCGTTTAGTTATTTCTCCTATTCTTTCTGTCCATTAACTAATTTTCTAAAATAAAATAAAAACAATATTTTAAAAAATAGACTATTAATGTGTTAAAAAGTCAAGGTTAGTAGCTACGGTCGATAGGGCGAGCTGGTTTATATTACGCTCGTATTGTATTAGTAAAAGATTATTCTGTTTTATGAAAAGCTTGTTTGGGATTTGGTTTCAGGTTCCGAGATAAAAAGCTGTTGCTAAAGCGTGGGTGGGGCTACAACAATGGTCCTGGGTCGTTAAGGTAAAAGCCTCCCATGTAATTCTACATCTTCGGGCTCGTCTAATGACTTGCACTAATTGGCCGAGGATCAGCTGTATCCAGTGAATAATTCAACGCGTTTTAAATAAACATCCTGAAGCTTTCCGTCTTTGGGGCAAAGATTGACGGTTCACCCCGGGGCGATCCGAACGCGAACTGTGGGGGGAGGTGGCGATAGCTAACACGAGGGGTCGACATAAGCAGACATGCAATGCAACCTCCTCGGCCTTTGTTTCCCCGGGGCGGTCACCCCTCAATTGACCACCCTTTCCCGGCACTTTTTCTCCGATTTCGCACCGTCACATTTCACATCACTCTCACCCCTATTTGCCCTCCACCTCCGAGTTCCCTGTATGTTGGTATGGAAAATTGTCATTTAATTGAAAATAATTGTTTATCACTTACGCTGCTGCTTGTGCGAATGGTGCACGTGTACTCGGGGCGATGAGGGTTGCGGCGATTGCGATTGTGAGGAAGGCCCATGAAGCGAGGGCAGACCTCATGATGGCGAGCTAGTCCATTGCTAGACTGGCTGGGTGGTGTCTACCCCCACCATATTTCAGCCAAGCTGTATTGATCCTTAGCCCAGGAGCTACCCCCACTGTTTGTTCCTTTACTCCTTCCCCACCACCCTTTCTACGTTATCACCATTGTTAAATGTTCATTATTAAGTCCTCCTGGTTTTGCAACCTGCCATCTGACAGGCCACTTGCAAATAGCCCTAATAGCCTCCTCGGTCATTCGAGTCCTTTTCTCTGTCCAACCATCGAAATACTGTTTAAAAATAGAGCAAACCCATGTCAGGAGACTTCCGCCTCTTCTAGGATGATGCACCGCCCCCCAGGACAAGGAAGATTTACAAAAACCATGACAATTATATACAACTAATTTTTAGATATCAAACCAAGAATACTTTTCAATTTATTACCGTGTCACATCTACGAGAAAAAGATTTTATAGCTATCTTTTACGTTTTAATGAATTTTTTAAATGAACTAATGCACAAAACAACGTCTATTATTCAACGTTAACAATTAAATGTTCAAAATATTCGAAATTTTAAACATACCATATTCAAGGGTATTAAATTTTAAACATTTATTTCCAAGCATTGCTTATGAAACATTATTAGTTGAATTAATATTAACAATTTATCGTTTTGAAAGAAAAGTTTTGAAGTTCTGTACGGCTGCTTCGGTAGGCAGCCCGAACAACCGTTCAGTCGCGCCGGTTTAGCATATATGGAGCGCCGTTTTTTCAGTAGGCGGGCTGAGCACAACGATTATACGTACAATATTTTGAACTTTAACTTTTTTCAATTACATCTCATTTTGCTTTTTTGTTTTTTATAGTCCTTAAGAAACGAAATAGCAATTTTCACAAATGTTTTAAAGTCTTATTTAATTTTATACCTTAATTCAATACACAATAAATTGAGTATTGTGTGACTTTTATCAGTGTTTAACGCTTATATGTGATAATATTCAATCCTATGTTTGAATAAACTATATTAAAGCGTATTAAATTTTATACATTTATTCCTAAACATTGTTTATTAAAAATTGGTAGTTGAATTAATATTAACAATTTATGGTTTTGAAAGAAAAGTTTTGACGTTCTGTACGTTCTGTACGGCTGAGCCCAACGATCCTATGCATTTTGAACTTTAAATTTTTTTCAATTGCACCACATTTTGCTTTTTTTTTCATAGTCCTTAAGAAACGAAATAGCTATTTTCACGAATATTTTAAAGTCTTATTTAATTTTATAACTTAATTCAATACAGAATAAATTAAGTATTATTAAGTGTTTAACGCTTATATGTGACAATATTCAATCCTATGAATAAACTATATTAAAGCGTATTAAATTTTATGCATTTATTTCTAAACATTGCTTATTAAAAATTATTAGTTGAATTAATACTAACAATTTATCGTTTGGAAAGAAATGTTTTAACGTTCTGTACGGCTGGGCCCAACGATTGTATGCATTTTGAACTTTAACTATTTTTCAATTGCACCTCATTTTGCTTTTTTGTTTTTCATAGTCCTTTAGAAACGAAATAGGAATTTTCACAAATATTTTAAAATCTTATTTAATTTTGTAACTTAATTCAATAGACAATAAATTAAGTATTATGTGAATTTTATCAGTATTTAACGATTATATGTGATAATATTAAATACTATGAATAAACTATAATAAAGCGTATGAAATGTTGTACATTTATTTCTAAACATTGTTTATGAAAAATTATTAGTTGAATTAATACTAACAATTTATCGTTTTGAAAGAAAAGTTTTAAAGTTCTGTACGGCTGCTTCGGTAGGCAGCCCAAACAACCGTTCAGTCGCGCCGGTTTAGCATATATGGAGCGCCGTTTTTTCAGTAGGCGGGCTGAGCACAACGATTATACGTACAATATTTTGAACTTTAACTTNCCAACGTTTCGATCTTTATTGAGATCATCTTCAGGGCTCAAAGTGTTTGTCTTCTGTGTAATTGTGCCATTCTTGCGTGTCGTGTTGAGAGTGCCCACACCAGACCGCATCTCACGATTTCTGAATGATTATCGATTAACGGTCACTAATCACCACACATTTCTTCAAACAGTCAAAGAAAAAATATTTGAAAACACCGTCATTGCAACAACTCATAGGGACAACATCTAAGCGAGATGATGATGGACTGCGTGCTTCTTATAACATTTCTTTGTTGATTGCAAAGCCCGGAAAACCGTACACTATTGATGAAGACTAGAAAGTAGTGCTCTTGAGGATTTGCGGTTGGTACTCACAAACATTGAGCTGGACATAAATACACTCATAACATCTCATGACATTCATCAAGCCGTTAATTTTTATTAAATTTTATTTTAAACAAAACTTATTATTTCAATAAATACTTCTTCAACCATTTTTTTTTAATTTGTAATTTTTATACTATGCATTTGTGTAGCTTTTTCACTTGGTGGTCCGAGGGCAAGTTTTGACTATAAAAAGGGGTCCTTGGGTCAAAAAAGTTTCGGAACCACTGCTCTAGAGCATTACTAAGGACAGAGAAAAGCTGAGTTTGTGTTATCAGTTCCTGTTGTTTTTGTTCTATTTCGAAACTCAAGGGATTTTAGCGACCGTCAAAATTTGATCTCGAGTCAAAATCGAAAATTGGTAAGTTTCAAAACTTATTATTTGTTCCGTAGATGTCAATAGTAAAATAAACTCAGACCCTCGATTTATCCGGGTGATTGCAACGACGTTACATGGGCAATGTCACCCCACTTGTGGGCTGACATTGCCCAATCGAAAAATTGCCTGAATACCTGCTTAATATTTGAAAAAAAAATATTATGCACCGCTATATGTAAATTGAGTTTTTTCTTACTTGGAAGTCTCGAGGAGGAAACTAAATTCGGCGCTGGAAGAATATGATGAACAATGACATTTCAGCCCGTAAAGCATCCGAAAAGTACGGTATCTCGAGAAAAAACTCAATAATAAATATAAGATCTATGAGGTTTCGTGGTCCGATTGACCAAATAAATTCTTTTCAATTAATTAAGGTTTTGGTTGAGATAAAAATGTCAGTGTCACAAGCGGGATTCGAACCCACGACCTTCAGCTCAATACGCCGCTGCTCTACCACTTGAGCTATCGTGACTTCGATCTACTCGGACACCAACCTCCCATTTCAACCCCACCTTTTGAATTTTCCCTCCTTTTTGCCATTTTTGAAATGTCGTGTAATCTATTGAATTCTCGGCGACAGGAAGTTGGTGTCCGAGTAGATCGAAGTCACGATAGCTCAAGTGGTAGAGTAGCGGCGTATTTAGCCGAAGATCGTGGGTTCGAATCCCGCTCGTGACACTGACTTTTTTATCTCAACCAAAACCTTAATTAATTGGAAATAAATGTAACGGTTTACACATGAGAACTGTGTGAGGGCAAACGGCTTTTTCGGAGTCAGAGGAGATATTACTTGGCTACAACGGATCTTAGACTGTGCTGAATTGGGAATGCACAGGGTCCTTCGATGCGTGATTAATCGACAAAGACCGTCTGCAGAAGAGTGGACACGTACCCAAATTTAAGGACACACCCGGACATGACTGGTAAAAATCATTTGTGCAACGTCATAAACGTGAATTAACATTTAACATAAAATTCACTAATTTCGTGGTCCGCTTGACCAATTAATATATTACAATTAATTAAGGTTTTTAGTTGAGATAAAAAAAGTCAATGGCACGAGCGGGATTCGAACCCACGATCTTCGGCTAGATACGCCGCTGCTCTACCACTTGAGCTATCGTGACCTCGATCCACTCGGACACTAACTTCCCATCTCAACCCCACCTTATGAGTTTTCCCTCCTTTTTGCCATTTTTCATTTGACAAAACTTAAAGCGAGCGGACACCATCCTAGCTTCACCTGGTTCATATGATGCTTGAAACAAAAAATATAAGTGTAACACCAATAAATTTGTACTGATTGAGAATGTTTACATATTTTTTTTTTGTGTTGGATTCCACGTCTATAAATTTAGAAAAAACTACCACCTTTCATTTACAGAATTTTCACGAGTCTTCTAACATTTTACACGATTGTCGGCTATAAACAAAACATCATCAGTAAAAAATAGTGGTTAAACTTTAATGTTGCCAATCCGAACACCACCATCAAACAGTGAGAGTTATCAATGAAGAGGAAAAAAGGGCAAGGCTTAAACTAAATCCTAGCCTCACCCCACAACTGAAAGTTCTGTACCATTTCAGAAAGCCAAACCTATATATATATATATATATATATATATATATACGATAGCGCGGGGATGTTTATTTCTTTCATCTTCAGTTTCCCTGACAGATTATATCCAGGTGTATCTAAATATCTTTTTGAGGAACTGCTGACCCAGGTATTTATATTTTTTTTCTCATGTCCTTAAGGAACAAAATAGCTATTTCGAATAATATTTTAAAGTTTAATTGAATTCTATTAATCAATTCGTATATAAATTGAGCCTTATATGACTTTGTAAGAGTGTTTTACGCTTATACATATGATCATATTCAATATTCTGAATAAACCTTATTGAAGAGAATTAATTTTTTTTACTTTATTTATTTTCAGCTACAACTGTGTATTATATAATTATAGCCTACACGCATATTTTTGTTTATATCTTATCTTTAGCTATATTTTATACATAGTACATTTCAATAAACATTTAAAGTCTTATGGAATTTTATAAATTATGCCATATGATATAATAATAATATAATGACATAATTATATGATTTTATCAGGGTTTATCGTTTATATGTGAAAATATACAACACTTTAAATATACTACTTTTAAAGGTATGAAATTTTAAACGGTCACTATGAAACGATCATTGTTAACGAAAATTAACTAAACTAAAAAAAAAACTATTTATTGTCTTGAAAGATAAGTATTAATCGAAATGAAAAATGATGGAGTGAGTGTGGTGTTCAATCAAAATAATAACAATTAAAATAATTAATTTAATTATTTGGATTTTTAATATTATTTATGTACATATTTAAAATGGGAGGTAAATCAAAATCTCTTATATTATTAATGCATTTATCACCATGTTCAATTTTACATTTTTTAATTTCAAATTTCTCAAACCAATCTAATTCTTTCCCTTTGTTGAAACTAAGTAACACTCTTGTATTTAAATTTGNCATTTTTTGACTCACCATTGGAAAATCAACGCGTGTGCGTTTAAATCTGACTCGAGGCTTATTTCTTTTGAATAATACGTTAATAAAAGAAAATGAGTCAATTTTCGGTGCACCATAGGCAAATCAAGTCTAATTATGACTCGGCACATTTTATTTTGTTAGTCTCGTACCAAAAAATAGGCGAGTCACTTTTCGACGCAACATTCGTTACAAATTAGTTTTAGTAGGTTGGAAGGAAAATAAACAAAACCAATATTATTAAAACATTAATCAAACACAATGTAAAAATTAAAAAAAAATCTTCACAAATTAATCTGATTAAGATTTAAGAGTATTTTTTCGTCCGATCATCGTTTTACGATAGATTAGGCAACTGTGTTGCAGCAAATGGAGGTCTGTTCTAACAATAATTAATTGATTTGATTTTGAACATTTTTGACTTGCTTACATAGGAGATTGTCACATTTATTTAATTTTTTTTTACTTTACCAGAAAAAAGGAGATTGTTATATTTATTTAATTTTTTTACTTTACCAGAAAAAAAATACTCTTAAACAATAATCAAATTAATTTGTGAATAATTTTTTTTTAAATGTTAAGATTGTGTTTCAAAAATGTTTTAATAATATTGGTTTTGTTTATTTTCCTTCCAAACTACTAAAACTAATTTGTAACGAATGGTGCGTCGAAAAGTGAATCGCCTATTTTTTGGTACGAGACTAACAAAATAAAATGTGCCAAGTCATAATTAGACACACCAACGTTGATTTTCCTATAGTGCACCGAAAATTGACTCACTTTCTTTTTTTAATGTTAAAATCAAAAGAAATAGGCCTTGAGCCAGATTTAAACGCACCAACGTTGATTTTCCTATGGTGCACCGAAAATTGACTCACTTTCTTTTATTCACGTATTAATCAAAGGAAATAAGCCTCGAGTCAGATTTAAAAGCACCCGCGTTGATTTTCCAATGGTGCGTCAAAAAATGACTCACCCTGAATATATATATTGTTGCTTAACTTAAGTTTTGCTGGTCTCAGGCGGATATTCCGCTGAAGATCCGACGACATTAACGCTAATAAATTCTGTCACAATAATTATAAACTTTTATGCTACATGTACAAAAATTTGGTTGGTACCGGTGTGTCACTCCCTTGTCTCACATACAATCACTCAAAAATTGTATGTATAAAACAACCTTGGTTTGGGGCTGTGACATACAGTATATTCCTCAACAGACTCACACCCACCCACTTGTACATAAACACTTAACCTAATAAATACATTCATAAACCGATTTTCTTATGAGGAAAAAAATCGGAAATTACGGTGATGTGTTTTATCCGATTAGGCAAAGTAACTAATTAATTTAATTAATAATGTAAAAAACCTTAGTGTTTATTACAGGACAACTCCTAACAAATAGCAACCCTTTTAAGCCATAGTCGTTTCGACCACTTTCAGCTTTTTGTATATATAATTTCCCATTATGCTGTAACATTTTCTCAATGAAGGAAACACGTAGACAACATTATTTTAGAAAAAGATAAATTTTTAAAAGTTTAGTAAAAACATATACATAAGCTTTTCATAAAATGTACATAAAAACATATTCATAAGCTTTTTCTTAAGAGTTGCTGCGCACAAATCGCAAATTGTTATGTTGAGGTGAAGATCCGGTTTGTATATAAAAATCCTATAAACCAAGCTAAAAATATTTTTAAAATTTCATCATATCGTGTTGAAATAAGCCTTACCTATTGAAAAATATTAGGACAAAAAATAAATTAGGTTGGTCTGCTTATCCTCCCTATTTTAATTTATCATGCTGGGTGTTTCAATCGACACCTGTTTTTATAAAGACATCAAGACAAATTTCAAAAATTTATAGTATACAGGAAATTTTTAAAATTTAAAAAATTACTTATAAATATGTTTAATCGTTTATGTCAAGTTGTTGATTCAATTAAGCTAGACAGTTAGGTAAGCAATGTTGGCTTTTAGGCCGTGTGAGCTCAGCATAAAAGGGGTGGCCCTCCTTTTGCTGAGTGGGCGGCACGACATCAAAGGGGGTCATCCATATCATGATTGAATTCACAGAAACCAGAACGTTAATTCAGTATGGTTTCATGCACCTTCTCAAACTTTTTTCCGATAAGTCAAAAGGGATTGGTAACGTTCAAAATGCGGAGTCGGCCATTCACGAAGCATCGGGCTGAATGAATACTGTTATCGGAAAGTTTTTCCCTTTTATCTGTCCACTCTTTCAATAGTTGTATAAAAAAACTGTTTATTTTTTACTATATTTAAAACAAAAACGAATCAGTGGTTAAAATGGTTTTCTAACGTTGAAGTTAGCAGAGTTATTTAATATTTTATTTAATAAATGATAAATAATAGTTAGCTATTAATTTAAATAAATATAAAATTTTTGTCATTTTGTGTTGATTTCATTTGAACCTAACTTTAAACAACTATAGTTTAGCTACAGAACTCAGTTCGACGAATCAATGAATATTTGAGTTTCTGGTTTTATATTTTTATAAAAAAATAACATTCAAAATGTGTGAAAAAATTCACCGATTCGTCCTAAAGATATTGATGTTTTTCAGAACTAAACTAGTTAATTTTAATTTACCTTAAAATTTATTGTTGTTATTTAATATTCCCTTAAAAAACCAACAAACAAAAATTAAATGTTCATATTTTATTCAATTAAATTTTTGATTTAACCATTTAAATGATAATTTAATTGTGTGGTGATTAGTGACCGTTAATCGATAATTATTCAGAAATCGTGAAATGCGGTCTGGTGTGATGTAGGTTTCAGAAAAACATGTTCTTTATCGTGCCAACGTTTCGATCTTTATTGAGATCATCTTCAGAGCTTCCAGTGTTTGTCTTCTGTGCAATTGTGCCATTCTTTGAGAGTCTCTCAACACGACACGTAAGAATGGGACAATTACACAGAAGACAAACACTTTGAGCCCTGAAGATGATCTCAATAAAGATCGAAACGTTGGCTCGATAAAGAAAATATTTTTCTGAAACCTACATCACACCTGACCGCATCTCACGATTTTTGATAATGATAATTTAAAATTATCGAGTTCTGAAGAAAAATTACATATATCCAAGACGAATCGATGAATATTTAAATGTATGCATTTTTTTTACTTTGTAGACATCTTCAAGGCCTATACGAAAAAACTTATAGTCATGGTCGATTTGATAATTCGCAATATTGTCTACTTACTGAGTTAGTCGTCTGTTTCTTTTTCAGGTACATATAGATGTTTTTAAAGGGATTATATATTTATTGTAATTAATAGTTATAAAAAACACTCCCTTTTATTGTTAGGCTGTCGAATTTATTTAACGAGTAATTTATCACGTAAATAGAATCTGCTTATTCTAGTATAATTTACCAGACTTGCGCATTAATCCAATGTGTTGATTAACATTTTTTTCAACTGTACTGAAGTTTAACATATTTTAGATATACAGTATTTTCACAAATTTTTAAAATTCTTTCTTTTCACGAAAAATGTTTTGCCAGGAACTCAAATATTCCTAACTTCGTTCTGAAAGTATTGGCGATTTGCTTTAGAACTCTATAATTTCAATTTATCGTAAAACTGATTAAGAAATGAGAATTTTAAGAAAATTTAATTGATTAAAGCATGAAAATTTATTGTTTGTTTGTTAATGTTGAGCCAGTTTAGTGTTAATCAGTTACACGACAAAATTGAAATTATGATGTTCTGAAAGAATTTTTTTTTGAGTGTTTGCAACAGCAGAGTTTATATTAACCCTGGTGTTTTTGAAAGAATGCCCATTTGTAAGTATGCAGGGCCGCTGGATTCGAACCCGGGATCTTTACCTTGATGAACGCCGTGCCAACGCCTAAACCGCAGCCACCGACGCCCCGCTTTGAAAGAATTTGCATTGTATATTCATACCAAATTAATCGAATACAAATGTAATTTTGTCTATATTAAAATAAAATAAAAATGAAACATTATAAGCTTTTTTTGGTTTTGTCCGTCAGCATTGCTGATACCCGGAAAAAGAATTTGGCGTCCGTGCCGCAGTTTCATGATTCAAACGAGGTTGTATTGAGAGTAAATGTATTTATTAGTGTGAATGTGTGATATGAGAGGGTCGATGGCGGAATAAAGGAATGCATTCACTCTCAACACTACTTTTACAGATATTTTACAACTAACCAGAGGTACTCAATATTCCGCCATCGTCTCTCTCACATCACACACTCACGCTAATAAATACATTCACTATCAACATAGGTTAACAACTATTATTTTTATATACAATACAACAATTTTTCCTTCCACAATCGAACCAGGGGACTTATATACGTATAAAGATTAGGTTAACATTCATATTATTTTTAGTTCTCAAAAAAAAAAAAAAAATAGGTTGCTTTCAAATCTTTTTTAATTTTTTACGTAAATTTAACCGTTTAAGTTTAACCGTTTAACCGGAGATTTAAAGTTAACCGAATTATTTCATTTGTTGCATTATCCTTCACTTTCTTTTCGATTTGGTACTAAATTTTTTCCTTATTTAGGCGGCCAATTGTCTAATGATTTCTGACTTTCTTATTCGCTTCCAATTCAAGTTCATTTCAAAGTTTTACAATTGTTCCAATTCTGAGAAAATTAAGAACTCGACAATTGGAAAAATTACTGTCGTGCAATGTAACTATTGCATGCAAACGCGACAAAAGAATCAGCTCAAAAAGCTAAAAAGTAATGTTAATCGATACATTGTTTTATATATATATAAACTTGGAAACTAGGAGTAAAGAAATTTTTTTAGAAAAAAGTTCAATTTTTAACCAAGTCAGTTTCGGCTCTCCAAGTTACAAATTTGAATTTAACAAGTACATTATTGTAATAGGTACTCATTTCATAATGACCTCTGTTATGATTGAATATTGTTCATCTTGAAAAATGTATTTTCACAAACAGTTTTTCTCAAAAACTATTTGCAAATTCTGATTTTACCGTGTTGGTTTGGTTTATTTTCTAACTTTTTGAAGCTGTTTTGACTGAATTATTTCAAGAAAGTTGTCGAGTATATAAAGGAACCATATTACGTAAATAAAAAAGCTTCATTTTTATATAATTTCAAATATTTAAAATAATGAACCAGGTGGTGGGTATTTCTCAAATATGGATATTTTTTCAGGGAAACTATTGAAACACAAATAAAAAAATAAAATAAAACAGAATGATTCCCGCGGTTCGACTTTCAACCAGTGCCGACAGGATGATCTTTTTCACAGGGCTTTCCTCACGATTTGAAATTGAAAAGATCCGACTGCCGTGAAAAAATATCACCTGGCAGCACCTTGGGAAGAGGGCCCTAATGTGAAATGCCACCCTTGTCCTTCCCAACGCGCAGAGGCCTCCCTTGACCTGCCACCCTTCATATAACTTTCTCCTTACACCGCTGGAACTCAAAGTGAACGCCGGTAAAAGAGTACCGCGGTCAAGGTCGGGTAAGGCTATTTGTGCCGACAGAAGAAACGGACATTGCCTCGCTTATCATTTTACGAAAAATGTTTCTCACCCGCTTTCGAAATAACACATTTTGTAAAAGTCCCTTCCAGCCGTACTGTCACGCTGTGTAAATAACAGTATCTCTGAAATATGACGAAAACACATTCGGTTGAACTTGCACTATGTTGCTTTTGAATTGCTTTTATTTCAGAACCCGCGTAAAAGTGTATTCATAATTGATTCAAATATGATAGAAAATAATGTGGAAATGTTGTTTTGTCTTATATTCGACTTATTTTTTAACAAATCAGAATTGATAATTTGAATTTTGGCACACATAAAGTTTTAGTTGCAACAAACTTTCTACATATTTCAATATTTTGGCAAAAAATTTGAATCTCGAAATAAAAATTTAAATACATATCGAAATCATAATGAGGTCTAAATAATATAAATGTACGAATAAACCTTTGATTGGATTAAGCTAATTTGACGATGATACCTATGGAAAAAAAATAGTAAAATTTCCTTCATATAAAAATTATGATGTATGTGATCTTTGAACTTGATCTTTTAATAGTGTATGTAATAAAATTGAAATGGTATTAGTTGTGGAATCATACATTAGCTTTGATTATTATGAATTCAGTAAGTATGTAGGTAGATGAATAAAAAAATTATATGAAAATTAAATACAATTAAAAATAACAAATGACTTTCATATGTAATTATTTCTAGATTAAAAAATGTAAGTATTTTATTATATAAAATATTATATGAAAATTAATTACAATTTTAATTAAAAATTATACGAAATTAAATATTAAAATAAATAATTCTTTTTTTATTTATCGGTTAAAAAATTTCTTATAAAAAAACTGGAACAAGCAAGGTGAGTTTCAGTTCTATTCCCTCCCCCCTACATTTTGGGTTGTAGATAAAGAAAATAAAATATGAAAAAATTGATATCTTGGAAAACGAAGAGCAATTTAAATAAATATTCGCTTGGCGCTGTTTCCATGCATGGAATAGAAAAAACAAATAAAATGAAAAATTAATTGTAAGCATTGCCCTACGTTATTTTATACAAGAAGTTACTATCGATATTTAAAAAAAAAGTCAAAATAATTAATTATTTTGATACTTAATTGTATAAAACGTTTAATTTTAAGGGCAATTAACTTTTAGTGGTTTTTATGTTTTTATTACTTCAACGAAAGGGTTCCTTTGAATATACATAATAATCGAAATACAAATTTAAATACATATCGAAATCATAACGAGGTGTAAATAATATAAATGTACGAATAAGCCTTTGATTGGATTAAGCTAATTTGACGATGATGCCTATGGAAGAAAAATTAGTAAAATTATAATGTAATTAATTTAATAACATTAAATGTAATTAAATTAATTTCATACAAAAATTATGATGAATGTGATCTTTGAACTTGATCTTTTAATGGTGTATGTAATAAAATTGAAAGGTATTGGTTCTGAAATCATACAATAGCTTTGATTATTATGAATTCAGTAAGAATGTAGGTAGATGAATACAAAAATTATATGACAATTAAATATAATTAAAAATAACAAATTAATTCTAGATTAAAAAATGTAAATATTTTTATTATATAAAATATTATATGAAAATTAATTACAATTTTAATTAAAAAGTATACGAAATTAAACATTAAAATGAATAATTCTTCTTTTTTTATCGGTTAAAAAATTTCTTGTCAAAAACTGGAACATGTAGGGTGAGTTTGAGTTCTATTTCCTCCCCCCCTCTATTTTTTTATTCGGGCTTTTTGGGAATAGATAAACAAAATAACATACGAAAAAAAACTTGATATCTTGGATATCGAAGAGCAATTTAAATAAATATCCGCTTGGCGCTGTTTCCATGTATGAAATAGAACAAACAATTAAAATAAAAAATTAATTGTAAAAATTGCTCTACGGTATTTTATACAAGAGGTTACTATCGATATTTAAAAAAATGTCAAAATAATTAATTGTTTTTGCACTTAATTAAAACTGTTTAATTTTAAGTGCAATTAACTTTTTGTGTTTCTTATGTTTTTATTGCTTCAACGAAAGGGTTCATTTGAATATACATAATAATTGAAATCCAAATTTAAATACATATCGAAATCATAATGAGGTATAAATAATATAAATGTATGAATAAACCTTTGATTCGATTAAGCTATTTTGACGATGACGCCTATGGAAAAAAAAAAGTAAAAGTTCCTTCATACAAAAATTATGATGTATGTGATCTGTGAACTTGATCTTTTAATGGTGTATGTAATAAAATTGAAATGGTATTAGTTGTGGAATCATACATTAGCTTTGATTATTATGAATTCAGTAGGTATGTAGGTAGATGAATATAAAAATTATACGAAAATTAAATTCAATTAAAAATAACAAATGAATTTCATATATAATTAATTCTAGATTAAAAAATGTATGTATTTTTATAATATAAAATATTATATGAAAATTAATTACAATTTTAATTAAAAGGTATACGAAATTACATATTAAAATAAATAATTCTTCTTTTTTATCGGTTAAAAAATTTCTTATCAAAAACTGGAACATGCAGGGTAAGTTTGAGTTCTATTTCCTCCCCCTTATTTTTTTATTGGGGCTTTTTGGGATGTAGACAAAGAAAATAAAATATGAAAAAAAAATTTGAAATCTTGGATAACGAAGAGCAATTTAAATAAATATGCGCTTGGCGCTGTTTCCATGTATGGAATAGAAAAAACAAATAAAATGAAAAATGAATTGTAAGCATTGCCCTACGTTATTTTATACAAGAGGTTACTATCGATATTGACAAAAAAATCTCAAATTAGTTATAAAATAATAAATTGTTTTATACTTAATTGTATAAAACCTTCAATTTTACGTGCAATCAACTTTTTTCGGTTCTTATGTTTTTATTGATTCAACGAAAGGGTTCATTTGAATATACATGATAATCGAAATACAAATTTAAATATATATCGAAATCATAATGAGGTATAAATAATATAAATGTACAAATAAACCTTTGATTGGATTAAGCTAATTTGACGATGATATCCTATGGAAAAAAAATAGTAAAAGTTCCTTCATACAAAAATTATGATGTATGTGATCTGTGAACTTGATCTTTTAATGGTGTATGTAATAAAATTGAATGGTATTAGTTGTGGAATCATAAAATAGCTTTGGTTATTATGAATTCAGTAATAATGTAGGTAGATGAATACAAAAATTATATGAAAATTAAATATAATTAAAAATAACAAATGACTTTCATATATAATTAATTCTAGATTAAAAAATGTAAAAAAAATTAATTGTAAGCATTGCCCTGCGGTATTTTATACAAGAGGTTACTATCGATATTTACAAAAAAAATCTCAAAATAATTAATTGTTTTTATACTTAATTTTAAGTAGTAAACGTTTAATTTTAAGTGCAATTAACTTTTTGTGGTTCTTATGTTTTTATTGCTTCAACGGAAGGGTTTATTTGAATATAAAAAATAATTTGACGAAAAAATCTATATACTCGAAAATTTAAAAAAAGCAGATTGAGTCAAGCCATCCGATCACTTCATATTCCTCAGACTGAAAGCAATTAGTTTTCACAAATTTCAACCATTATTACTTACCTTCTAACTTTTAATTTTAGTTGCTAATTACTTTTTGTAATTTTTTACTTTGTTATTGGTTTAATGAAAGGGTTAATTTCAAATTAAAAAAGGCGATTTTGATATTAAAAGAGTTATATATTAAAAATAATTAGTTGAATTAAAAAAAGATTAGGTTGAAATTAAAATTGGTTTATTTAAAATTAAAAAGGTAAATTTGCATGTGTGGTAGTTCCAAGTAAGCCTTTTGTCGATCTCAGTTCTTAAATAGTGGATGACGTTGGTGGTTGGAAGAAAAACAGAGTTTTATGAGATTGATATTGTTTGATAAATATTTAAAGAGTACTAAGGTTGATAGGATGATAAAGATAAATAAGGAAGCGAGGTTTCGGTTTTCCTGGTTTGCTCAGGCTCTGCAGCCTTAAGGAATTTCGCGCTTTTTTTTAATGCCCGAGTCTTCTTTTACGAAGTAATAAGTTTACTTCACAGATGTAACTTTTACCCGGGTGTTCTTGGTACCTAGCTATCCTGTGGCAATGTTGGGAGGTAAAGTCGCCTAGACACGAATCGATAGAATGTCATGGACATTGGAGCTTTCAAGGCAGGGATAAAGAAGGTTTTTCAAAGTAAAATGGTAACAGCGAAATTTACAAAGAATATTTTGTATTTTAAAATGGTTAAAGTTTTTTTTGTGAAATTAAAATATGGTTCATTTTAAAATAAAAAGGTTAATTTAAAGTTAAAAAAGGTTAATTTTTGTGAAGATTCTTGTCTCGTTTAACCAGCGGTCATGTATTTGTTTCCCGCCGACACCGCTGGAATTTCTGACCTGTCCTCCTTTCCAGCAAAAATATTGGTCATATATCACGTTGTTTTTTTTATTGACATATAAACGTATAACGTGCAAATTTATTAACCGTGCTCTGCGCCAGTAAGTCTGTTTTAAAAGATATTTTTTTGAACGGAGAACCTTCCTAGTCTCAGGCAATTTATACAATCCGTACGATGCTGATCCATTCTTAGGTTAAAGGGGAGTTTTATCTGACCCACATACACCTTTTCACATTTAGAACAGTCGACCGTATAAAACATGTTCGGCTGGCACTAAACTCCCTCATTGGTTTTTAAATTCAAGAAATTTTTACGGTTTTCGTTTACAATTTAAACAGTTCTCTAATAAAACGAGGTATTTTCATGAAACTGTTTAAAATAGGAAAGGGCTACTATTAAATCCGATATATTTCGCGGTCCGATTGACCAAATAACTTCTTTAAATTAAATAATCTGTAAGGTATTGGTCGAAATAAAAAGTTAGTGGCACGAGCGGGATTCGAACCCACGACGTTCGGCTCAATACGTCGATGTTCTACCACTTGAGCGATCGTGACTTCGATCCACTCGGACACCAACTTCCCATCTAAACGTAACTTTCGAATTTGAATTGAAAAATGGCAAACGGAGGGAAAATTCGAAATGTTGGGTTGCGATGGGAAGTTACTCTACCCGCACTGACTTTTTCATTTCAACTAATACTTTACATAATTATATTCACTAATTTCGTGGCCCGCTTGAACAATTAATATATTACAATTAATTAAGTTTTTAAGTTGAGATAAAAAAGTCAAAGTGTCCGAGTGGATCGAGGCCACGATACCTTAAGTGGTAGAGCAGCGGCGTATCAAGCCGAAGATCGTGGGTTCGAATCCCGCTCGTGACATTGACTTTTTTATCTCAACTAAAAACCTTAATTAATTGTACTTTACATAAAGATTAACTACTATTAAATTTATTAATAATATTAATATTATTAAATTATTTAAGAACTTCAAACTAATTATGAACCTATTATTTTATTAAACGATAAAATAATACGGCTACAAATAAATTGTTTTAAAATTACTAAACACATAGTTTCACTGTTTTTTTTCCACCATATCTCTTCTCTTAATTTTGTTTTCTATCGACCAAAGAGAGGAGTGTCTTTTGCTCGTTCCTACCATCCCACACGTGGTTTGTTAAAAATAATTCAATATTTACCGACTCACTAACAATACCCACTCACGATAAGAAAATAATTACGTAATCTATAGTTGGCAGGGCTCAGAGTACAGGTGCACGACTGAGGTCCTGCCCCTACAACCAAATAATTCTTCTGACTTCCGTCCATTCGTGCTAATAAATACATTCATACAGTATGTACAGAATTTCATTCATCCATTAGACTAATTTCCTTTTGACGGGCTTGTGGAGTATTCGATATTCCTCGATATCCGCGACTATTTACACAAAACATTTACGCTAATAAATACATTCATATTGGAGAGGTCGCAGCATCTCGGTAGTATTACTACAACCTTGATAGCGGTGACCTGTTTCTCATATCACACAACAAATATGTAATTCCCTAAACTAATTTGGCGGGCCTGTGAGCTACTCGATATTCAGTCACAGCCATACCTCATCACTCACGCTAATAAATACATTCACACGCAAAATGGAGATATATCACGTGTGGTTGGTTATATGTATCGAAACGCATTTATCAATTTTAAGTATCTAATAAGATTATTTTTGAAGTCACTGTTAGGCTTTAGAACTATTTCCAGATTAGATGGTAGGTCACACCGTTCTCGGTACTCTCTTAACTTATTACATTCCTCTAATCGCTGTCTCACTGTTACACGGTTTCTACGAGTGGGCAGCGTTTTTGACTTCTAACCGCTAAGAAGTGGCCGTGCGTGAGACGGGTGTGACCTATTCGCAACATTGTTAATATTATTTTGTTACGTTTTTCCAAATTCTCCACGGGCCATGTACTTTTATGTATTTTTAGTTTTTCATTACTTTCGTTCCAGCAAGCCTGCAATTAACAATAAATCGAATTCACTGTTATTTTATTGAATTGAAAAAAAAAGCTTTTTTAAATTGCGATTTAATTTTTTTTAATACTATTTGATGGTGATTAGTGACCGTAAGTCAATGATTATTCGGAGATCAAAAGATGCGGTCTGGTGTGACGTAGGTTTCAGAAAAACATTTTCTTTATCGTGCCAACGTTTCGATCTATATTGAGATCATCATCAGAGCCTGGGATTTATAAACATTGTTTAAATTTAACAAATACAAAAAGTATAGATATGGCTGTATTTTGTTTATATACGAATCTATCTCACTGGCAACACGACATACACGAATGGCTCAATTACGCAGAACACAAACACTTTGAGTGAATAGAAAAACTTTGATTGAATAAAAAAAATATTTTTTGCATTTCATAACATTCACTTTTTTCCCACATCCTACATGTATTTGTTAAATTAAACAATGTTTGTAAATCCCAGGGCCTGAAGATGATCTCAATAAAGATCCGAAACGTTGGCGCGATAAAGAAAATGTTTTTATAAAACCTACGTCACACCGGACCGCATCTCGCAACTTACGAATAATACTTTCCATTTTGTTCGCATCAAGCCTGGCAAATATACAACTAAAATTATCACATTAAATAAAGCACGTTCAGTCCGACAATGGGAATTTTTTTTTCTGAATAAAAAAAATCGGTCGAGTTGTGGGAAAAGCAATTTGCTTTACGTTGTAACATTAATATTGTAAAGTACGCTCGTCTACCTACCTCCCTCCCGCCAGACCAGGCTGTCCTACTGTCCAAGAGTCGCTAAGATTTATCACAGGGGTATCACTTATGTTTCGGAATATGATAAATTGCTACCTTTTATGATTTAAAAAAGACCAGATTCTTTTATGTATTTTAATTTGAATCTGCTTTGGAAAAACTTTCTCTAATTCTTTCGGAGTTATTTGCTTTTTTTGTATAAACAACTGAGTATGCACACAAAGTTTAGTACAGATGTTCAATCTTTGTGTGTTTTCCTTGTATTTCCCAGTTCAAGCATTTTCATCCTGTTTATATCAATGGTAGTGGAATATTATTTTTAAATTAAAACTATTCGAACTAAAATGCTTTAAACTAACACAAAATATATATACTGGGTTTTACTTTTTTCAGAATATTTTCTCAGTGAAAGGGTAACGTAATTCCTTTCATACAGCTTACCGTACGTTTATCCGTTGGGTACCGTCGGCAAACTTATACCGTTGAGAGATTAATATGCTTGAAAATAATAAAAAAAGTTAATAGCCGTTTAACATTAAAAAACTTCTTATACTAAAAACAAACAATAGAATTAATAAAATGTGATTAACAGTTACTTATTACAAATAAATGAAAGGGAAAAGAGAATATGTTTTTATAATTAAAATTTAGTTTGAGTAGTTAAGTCTAAAGCTTCTTTAGTGTCCTCTTCTTCTAGACTTCTAGTTTTAATGTGCACCAGCCGATGAACGATCCAATACAAAGAGTTTTGTGTCTTTAATCATGTCACACACCTTTTTTACTTTGTTTTTTCTAACCTAGATAAAGCGTGGCTCCATTCTCCGTAGCCCTAGGCCGTCATTTTTTTCTGCCTCCTCGATCGTCGGCCTAGAACTCTCTGCCTTCTTTATAATAATCATTATTATAATAATCTTTATTTACAGCCACTTATGCAGCTTAAACACATGAATTGAATTGCAAAATAGGTTCACTTGCAAAGAATGTACAAAATGACACATTCTCATAATTGCTGCTGATTGTAAATAGGAATAGTTTTCAATGGCGCATTGGCGCTCTTGACGAAATGCTTGTCGTGTCCTACACTACGTTTTTAAATCATTACCAAATAAAATTTCATATACTCTTCTAGAATTTGAACGTACAACAGCTGGCGTAGACAAATATGAAACGGACCGTAATCCTTCAGCGACCATTGTGGCTATTTTTACAATATTTCGCTCGGGAATGAAAACTCGTTTTGGAGAAGGGACGAACATCGTGGGAAATTTACGTGTATAATGTATCCACGTATCTATTCCTCTTTTTCACTTGACATCACCCTATATTTCTCATTCACTTTCTCTTCCGCTTTCTCTTTCTCTTTCGTTTTCTCTTTTTCCATCACCCACTGACACAGAGGTACACTACCTTTCTTTCTCTCACTCATTCACTATCTCTATCTCTCTCTCTCTCTCTCTTTCTCTCTGTCTTTAATTTACTCTCTATCATTCGATCTTTCTCTTTCTATCTATTTTTCTGTGTTGCTCGTTCTAGCTGTTTCTTTTTATTCATCTACTCTATTATGGGTTAGATATATTGTCTAAAAACGGTCAAGTTTGGCGAAATTCTGCTCTCAATACCTAATTCATTCTTTAACTTCTCTCTCTCTTTCTCTCTCTCTCTCTCTCTCTCTCTCTCTCTCTCTCTCTCTTTATTTCTTTTTTTCTCTCTCTCACTCTCTGTCTGTCTGTCTTCCACTTACTCTCTACCATTCTATCTTTCTCTTTCTATCTATTTTTCTCTCTTCCTCATTCTAGCTTTTTCTTTTTAATCATCTACTGTATTATGGGAATATTGTGTAAAAATGTTCAAGGTTGGCGAAACTCTGCTCTATAAAACCTAATTCATTCTTTAACTTTCTCTCTCACTCTCTCTCACTCTCTCTCTCTCACTCTCTCTCTCTTTCTCTCTCTCTCTCACACACACACACACACACACACACACACACACACACACACACACAAACCCACACACACATTTTCGCTGGTTCAATCTCTCACTCAATCTCCCTCTATCTATCGATCGTCTTCTTTTTTCTTTTCTTTTGTTTTAGTCTACTCTTAATTCGTTAGGCATTAAGATGGTCAAAGTTGACTAAACTCTGCACCTCAAAAAGTACATAATAAATTCTCTCTCTCACTCTCACTCTTTCTCTCTGTCGCTCTCTCTTTTTTACTTTTTTCTCAGACACATCCACAATTTCTCTTTTTCCCCTCTCTTTCTCTCTCTTTTTGAATTAATTTTTTTCCGCTACTTTCTGCCTTTCTGTCTTAATTTATTCTCTTTTCAAAAAATAATTTTCTTTTATTTTCCACCCAAACTAAGTTGAAAACATGTTATTTTAGTATTTCACCAACAGTTTTTATGTTACATAATTATTATTTTTTACAGATAATAAAAACATGTTAAACTCATGCTATTAATACCAAACATGGAAGGGGAATTTAAAACGTTAAAATAATTGATATTGTGAAAAATTAGTTTATTGGAGGAACAAAATATGAAAAGTGTTCGTGCCTATTTGAAAATCTATTGCTGTTTCAACCACATTACCCTAAGAATTTTTATCTGCATTTGCATCAATGTTGTGTTTGTTAAGTACGACATGGGGTGTAGCGTAATGTATAAAGACTGGCCCTTAGCAATTGTCCAAAGTCCTCGATTTTTTTTTTGTCGGTGTCCGGAGCCACAATGCTCGCTCTGTTTATCAGTTTTGGCAATCTCCGTCCCCGATCCACAGCTTGTTTTTATGAGTCAAAATACTCGCGTCTCCGAGTTTCAACCTTGGCCTATTGGCCTGAATATCACATTCGAAAACATACATTCGCCGCCATATAAATTATTTTTCTGCGTCACTCCTTCAGTTCCTTTAATTAATGCTGAGTTGTCGTCGAAGGTTAAAATACTTCCGTAACAATTATTGTGACAAGTAGAGAAATTTCTAAAGATTCTTGCCAAATTCGCAAGATTTTTTATGTTAGATCTTCCTACAGGTGCCGATCCGTTGCAACTAACAATTTAATTTTGTCACGTTCCATTGGACAAAACCCTTTTCCGTTTTTTTCTTTCGGCTTTCTCAAATTTCATAAGTAGGGTTCAAATGCTTTTAAAGAATAACAGAACAGGGTGGGTTGGACATGAATTCACAGCGGGACGTTTGTAATTCAGAGAACTTTTACGTCCTAAACTAACATTGCATTTCCACGTTTTTCAGAAACCCGCATCGTTCAACATTGCTACACCATGAACGTTCGAACAATTTGTTCTAAATCGGTTTTAGAACAAATTACAAGACGATCATGTATTTTGATCAAATTACTTTGATCATAATTGAAAAATTTTTAAAGGTTAATTCGTGTGTTCCGGTTGCGATGATGGATCTGCATTGAAATTTGTTTATTGATTTTGAGTGTACCTCTTTTCATATAAGTGGAAGTTTCATCCCGTCAACATTGACACTCTTGGTCTCAATTCAAATCCAATAGAAAACAATGTTGATTTTCCTAAAAAACAAAAATAATAACAAATGATTTTATAGTAGATGATGGGGTTGGTCTGCGAGTTGGCGAACTCATGTTGAACCGGCCCCAACACAAACTTTCAACACTGCGGCACATGATACACAGACTAAAAACAATCCCACTCAACACCGAAAACTACAACAAAGAACTGCAAACAATAACTAACATTGCAATAAAAACGGTTACAAAACAAACACCATACAGAAACTCTTAAAAAACAAAACAAAACAACGAAACACAAATCAACCACAAGTGGACAACATTCACATACACATGAAAAGAAACCTACAAACTAACAAATCTGTTCAACAAACTCGGACTGAAAACAGCACTAAGGACCAACAATAACACAGGTAAACTACTAAAAAGAAACATAGACACAACTAACCCGCTTGACAACAACGGTGTTTATAGCATCACATGTCAATGCGGATACACTTACATCGGACAGACTGGAAGAAAACTAAGAGATCGATTCAAAGAACATCTTACATCCTTCAGAGACAATGACGGAAAATCAAATTACGCCACACACTTAATACATTACAACCACGAACCAAACACAATAGAAACAAACATGACATTAATACATAACCCACAAAAAGGACGAAAACTAAACATACTGGAGAACCTCGAGATATACAAACAAATAACACTTAAAGACGGAAAACTTATAAACGCACAAACAAACTCACAATCACACACCACCTTCACACCACTAAAAACACTCCATAACAAAAAACGAAAACGTTCAGAAGAACAAAACATTGCAACCAACACCAGGAAAAAACAAAAAACCGACAACGCACAAATAATAACTGACAATGGAAATAACCGCCCTAACGCAACGCCCCCAGCGACAAGCGACGGACACAACACTATATAAACCCCACTCAGACGGAATGACAGACAGTTTTTCACTGAAGATGGCGTAATGCCGAAACGCGTTTGAATAACTCAAACAAAAAACCCGCGAGTGAAGACAGACCCAGTAGTGCCCGTGTGCCGGTTCAAAATGATTTTATATTAAAATTGGTGTGCAAGAGCTTTAGATTTGTAAGAATTTTATTTTATTTTTGGCCTTAACGTAATTGTTGCGATATATTAATATTAATATATAGTTAAGATTGTTTTATTCTAGTAAAGTCAAGCTATTTTATTATTTTTTATATCTTTTTTTTCTATACTTTCTTTCCTTCTTTTGTTTTCCCGCTCTATACTATTTTTCCCCATTGCGATTCTCACTCTGTTAAAATAATCATTTTGGATTGTTGCAGAATATTCTTCGGGAGATATATGATAGATAGAGATAGAGAGGGAGGGTGAGGGAGAGGGAGAGATTAATGATTTATTTATTCTCGCAAAATTTGGTTTACATAAACCACTCTTACATTTAACGAGATTTACACATGTTTAGTAGAACTTATTATTTAGCACGCACAGACACTAAGTTGAGACTTGAGTTATTTTTATTTTTATAATTATTTTTTTAAACTGAACTTTCTATAGCTATATAATACATTTCTTTGAAAAATTCACATATACACATTTTTTATCACAATAATACATCACAATCCACCTTATGGATTATCTCAAACGATTGAACTTCTTAAATTAATAAACTAAATATCAATGAACAACTATTTGTATTATTAGAAAAAAGATACTCTTATTAGTATTTGTCTAACAATCTTAATCTATATTTATTTCTAAATCTACTGTGGCTTGATAAACACATATTTTCGTTCAATTAATTATACAGTCTTACGAATTTCAAGTAGAATGAGTTATGATATAATATATAATTTAAAGTCAAATTACGGCATGGAGGGTCCGTCTGCAGGAGGTCGATTTTCATTTGACTTAAATTATTGGTCGACACAGGGAAAAAAGTGCAAAAGAAAAAAAGAAAAAAAATTGATCCTTAAATAAATATTACAATTGATAATTTAATTTTTAATAATTACATTAATTACTAACATCCATTATAAACAATAATTTTTGTTCTTTGTTTATTTTACAATAAGTATAGATATATAAATTATTTGGGCCAGCAATTTAGAATGATAAGGCTTTAAAATATTCAAAAATTAAATTCTAATACATTACAATTAATTAAGGTTTTTAGTTGAGATGAAAAAAAGGTCAATGGCAAGAGCGGGACTCGAACTCACGATCCTCGGCCAGACACGCCGCTGCTCCACCACTCGAACCCTCGTGACCTCGATCCACTCGGACACCAACTTCCCATCTCAACCCCACCTTATGAGTTTTCCCTCCTTTTTGCCATTTTTCAAATGTCGTGTAATCGGATTGGATTCTCGACGACAAATGAAATGGCCTAGGAACTCATAAGGTGGGGTTGAGATGGGAAGTTGATGTCCGAGTGGATCGAGGTCACGATGGCTCGAGTGGTGGAGCAGCGGCGTGTCTGGCCGAGGATCGTGAGTTCGAGTCCGCCTCGTACCATTGACTTTTTTTCATCTCAACTAAAAACCTTAATTAATTGTAATGTATTAATTGGTCAAGCGGACCACGAAATTAGTGAATTTAATTTCTAATATTAACTCCTGGCGTTAGTGCCAGGAGTGGCGAGCATATTTGATTAAATTTTTGTAATCATTAAGCAGTAAGTCAATAACCTGTGTCACATTCAATTTAGCAAAATTTAGATGCAGATGCCGAATCTCCGATAGGATAGTGCATTTTGCAATAAAATGCACTATGTCTTCTTTAACCTGGTCATTGCATAATGAACAAATTACATTTTCTCTAGCCCGAAAAGGTGCACCATTGAGATAAAGGAGGTCCCCTCTGATTTTGAATAACCACCTTAACTCGACCAATGACAAACCTTTAGACCTGTCCTTAGATAGGTTAAACATATTAAAATCGTCTTGGTAAAGTTCCTTATAGAATAAAAAGCGCGAGGTTGATCTGACTTGATCACGAAGTTCTTCACTGAAATTGACACTCAATTTTGTTATAATTTCCTTAAACTGCAAAGGCCACTCGTTCAAGTTATTTGTAGAAAATGATGAGTCACATGATAGATCCCTACACATGCTATTCCAACGTTCAAACCAAAATTTACCACGACTAACGACTTCCAGGGCTACTATTTTTGATGTTTCAATCAGGATGTTTCAAGAGTTTAAAGATGTAATTAAAATGAAGTTTGAAGGTATATAAAAATAACGGGTCTACTTTAGTCTCTAAATAAATCATAAAATTAGGGGTAGTTTTGGAATGTCAAATAACTTTCTAATGAAAAACGTTGAGTTTTTTCAAGCTGTTTAAATTTTTCATAGCCCTAGACTTGTGAGGCGTAACATAGTATCGAGCGGCAAACTGAGTGGAACAGTCTGAATTTCACGGGAAGGGAAATAAAATTTTGGGAAATTAAGTCGTGCCACATACAGTTCAGAGTCCGTTTCGCTGTAGACAATTTATTGTTGATATGATAATTGAAAGACAGACGAGGGGATAGCGTTACACCGAGATATTTATATTCCTTAACAATTTCAATTTTTTTCCCAGCCTTCCACCCCTCCTAAATACCACGATCTTCGATTTACTTAGATTAACCGATAAATTCCATTGAAGACAGTAGGATTCCAAAAGTTTTATATTCCTTCGGAGACTGGCTGCGTAAAATGGTTATGATAGAAAGTTGAATAGTAGAAGGTAGAAGGTAGGTAGAATGAGTTATGATTCATCTTTGTTTTACATAAATGAATCGGAGTGCCTACTTTTATTTCTGAAAAAAATATATTTTTATACAAACTTTCAGGTACCTTTAATCTCAAAATACTAGATAACAGGCTTAATATTTAGAATTCTTGCATCTCTTTAACTTTTAATATATATTTCTTATACTTTTCTTACACACCATCATCAAATTTTAGATTCAGTATTTATCTTAAGCACATTTTTTGCGAGACTTGGAGATCTTTAATGTTTTTACAATTTAGGTTCGACATTACTTGTAAGCCATAATTTAAGTAAGGAAAAATAAATACTTTTACATTACATTTTTTTATTTCTTGAGAATAATGGTTAAATAATTTTTTTAGCCTATACATTTTAGAATAGATAATATTACAAATCTTCTTTACATGCCGATCCAATGATAAGTTATTTTGTACAAGTAGACCTAATGTATTAACATTTTTGGCATAAGGGATTTTTTCATTATTAGCTCTTACTTCGAGCAATAAGTCATACTTAACCCTAGAGCTCTTCTTTGAATTCAGACAAAGACTGTTGCCATTAACATAGACAACAAATAATAAAGCAGACAGTGTAGAGAGAGAGAGAGAAGATCGAGATAAAGAAAAGAGACTGAGAGGGAGAAAGAGGTAGATAGAAAAAATATTTATATTCAGAAAAATGGAAAGATAGAAAGAGGGAGAGAGAGAAAAAAAGAGAGTGAGAGTGAGAGAGAGTGAGAAAGAGAGGATAAAATAATTAATGTTAATCATTTTATTAATGGTCATAAAAGTTTGTCTCATTTGTACATTCTTACTTTCACCAACGTGAAACGTAAAGAAATAAAGTATAAAAAGAAAGAAAAATATAGATAAAAAGAAATTATGATAGGGAGTGGGAAAGAGAGAGTCTAAGCAGGAGGGAGAAAGAGAGAGAGAGTGAGAGAGAGTGATATAGTTGGTAGGAGGAAGACGGAGTGATTGAGAGAATATAAGTTTTATAGCAACAATACTATGTTACTTTTTACTTTTGTTGTATGAACTACAAACTCTAAATGTTATTGGATATTTTTAAATTTTCAAGTATTAACATAATTTTCTGAAAACATTGCAACGTCATTTAGTAATTTTTCTAAATAAACAAATGTTTCAAAATAAGGTAAATACAAAAAATAACCAGTTCCTTGCGCACTCTTCTCTCTCTCTCTCTCTCTCTCCTTTTCTCTCTCTTCTTTCTTTTTGTATAAAGAATAGCTATTGTAGATTGCCTGCAGTGTATTAGTAGGACACAATAAAAAAAAAACTTTAAGTTGTATTCACTTGCCAGTCAGGATTGAGAGAAAAATTTGTTCAAATCCCGTAAGGAAATCGACTAATTGAGTGGTACGGTGAGAGAGAGGGAGAGAAAGAAATAGAGAGAGAGAGACAGAGAGAGAGGGAGAGAACGAGAGAGAGAGAGGGAGTGGGAGGGAGGGAGAGAGAGTGGGTAAGAGAGAGGGGGAGAGAGAGAGTGATAAAGTTGGTGGGAGGAAGACGGAGTGATTGAGAGAATGTAAGTTTTATAGCAACAATACTATGTTACTTTTTTTGTATGAACTAAAAAACTCTTAATGTTATTGGATATTTTTAAATTTTCAAGTATTAACATAATTTTCTGAAAACATTGCAACGTCATTTAGTAATTTTTCTAAATAAACAAATGTTTCAAAATAAGGTAAATACAAAAAATAACCAGTTCCTTGCGCACTCTTCTTTCTCTCTCTCTCTCTCTCTCTCTCTCTCTCTCTCTCCTTTTCTCTCTCTTCTTTCTTTTTGTATAAAGAATAGCTATTTTAGATTGCCTGCAGTGTATTAGTAGGACACAATAAAAAACTTTAAATTGTATTCACTTTGTCAATCAGAATTGAGCGAAAAATTTGTTCAAACCCCGTCAGGAAATCGACTAATTGAGTGGGACGGTGACTTTGACACGATTAGCAAATCGGATCACTCGGCAATTAGACGATTATAAAGAGGAAGAGGGTATTCAAGGTGAAGGGGGTGCGGAAGTGCGGAATGGGCGATGAGCACCCCTGGAAACTGTAGAAGGAGGATTGTACAGAATCAACAACAACCCCCTCCCTTCTAATCAACACTAATCATCTTGTACCACATTCTGTTTGCAACCCGTTACCCAACATCTGATTGTGCACAATTATAGCTCACGCCCAGCCTCAAACTGAATTTCTGCGGTGGTTCGTGGGCGGTTGTGTGAACACGGGAAAGGCCGAGAAATGAGGTTTGCCTTGATGTTTATTCAGCTCTCGGATTTTAGGAAGATATCTCTCAAAATTCTGGCCCTTTTAACTTGAATACGTTAAGCCTATTTGTAACGTGGATTTACTTTGGTTTATTATTTTTCAGGCCTATACACGTGTTAAATACGCTCTTCGTATTATAGAATATGAACAAGGTTAGTTCTTTTATTTCAAAATTTTACTTTCTGTTGATAATCTGTTCATGATTTTTACTGTTCTCTGTTAAGTACTAGGGTTTCTTCATTATCGAACTGGATCGTTCCTGGAACTATTCATTTTTCTTCTTTCATACATTCTAGATATATGATATGTTCTTTAGTAATAACATAATATAATAATGACATAAGATTTCAATTTATTTGTAATGTGGCTATAGTTTAGACCAGTGGTCGGCAAACCGCGGCTCGCGAGCCACATGCGGTTCATTGACTTCTTGGCTGCGGCTCTTTCACTAAATGTTTAGTGCAGACACGGAGCAAAACGTATGACAGAAATGATAAATGATGGAGTGAGTGTGGTGTTCAATCCTTTTTAAAAAGATAGTTCCTCTCACAGTAAGTTGTTTTGCAACGATCCGGATTTCGAGCCTTTTAGCACAACATCAGGTTGAAGGGCTTCCACAAAGAAACACAAAAAAAAAAAAAGGCAAAACAACTTACTCTGAGTAGGAACTATCATTTTAAAAAGATTAAAAGTATGACAGGTGCAAGAAATGGGATTGTCGCTATTTTTAAAGAAAAAATAATCACGAGATACCTATTTACCATTTTATTATTCATCAGGGAGCACTATGTGCTCTATGTGCTCAACCATTCCCTGAAGAAATTTGCTCAGCAGGTTTAAAGACTTTAGAAACAACATAGCAACGCTTTGCTTAAAAACCTCTGAATGCAACGATAACATAAATTAATTTTTTGCCCTTTAATATTGATATTGGTAGCTTTGAAATGCAGTTGCTGGATTTAAAAAATAAAAAATTTTGGAGCTCAAAATTCGAGCGGCTTTAAACCGATTTACAGCTATTGTAGAAAAATAAATGGGAATTAAGTTTACAGCACAAACGGTCTGCTTTGAAAGATCTGGCGAGAAAAGAAATGTTGATTTTTAAAACCTGGATGATGATGATCAACTGAAGAAACTAGCGTTTGATGTTCTTTCCTTATTTGGGTTTACATATTTATGCGAACAATCATTTTCAAGCATGAACTTTATCAAGAGTAGATTAAGAAATCGGCTTATCGATGAGAACTTGGAATCGTTCCTAAAATTAAAAACAACATACAAACCAGACTTACCCCTACTTTCCAGGGAAATGCGAGGCCATTGTTCACATTAGTGGAGTATTTGTAGTTTTTTTAAGGAACCTTTTATATTATATATCTTTTTATATTGTCAAATAAATATTATCTTTATATAAAAATGACACCAAGTTTTATTGAATGTGCCGTTAGTTAAACTAAGACATATTCAGCAAACGCAAGCTCGAGAGTGTACTTTTAATTCTAATTATTTTCATAAGAATGTCTACTAAAGCAAAGCTTATGTTTAAAAAAATGCTCTTTGAATAAATATTTATTTAGAAATCGTGAGATGCGGTCTGGTGTAGGTTTCAGAAAAACATTTTCTTTATGGTGCCAACGTTTTTTCCACATGCTACATGTATTTGTTAAATTTAAAAAATGTTTGTAAATCACAGGCCCTGAATATGATCATAATGAAAATAATTTTTAACCTAAATAATAATGGTAAATATACTATATACTAGTGAACTAAAATTAAAAATGCGAAGAAAGACAGTGTGATATGATATAATAGATATAATACTAGATCTTAGTTATTCTTCGTTATCAATATTAATTCACTTAAATAAAAATTCTCTTAGTTTTAATGTGTGTGCTAAACAGAATGCGAAGCTTGTTTAATTAAACCTTCAAAAATTATTAAAATAGAAATCTCATAGAAATTTATTTAGAAATCGTGAAATGCGGTCTGGTGTGATGTAGGTTTCAGAAAAATATTTTCTTTATCGTGCCAACGTTGGGCACTATCAACACGACACGCAAGAATGGCACAATTACACAGAAGACAAACACTTTGAACCCTGAAGATGATCTCAATAAAGATCGAAACGTTAGCACGATAAAGAAAATGTTTTTCTGAAACCTGCATCACACCAGACCGCATCTCACGATTTCCGAATAATTTTTTTTAATATTACGAAACTATCTAAATTAATTATTTAAATCATTCATCCAATACTTGTTTAATGATTATTCAAAAATCGTGAATCGCGTTCTGGTGTCATGTAGGTTTCAGAAAAACATTTTCTTTATCGTGCCAACGTTTCGATCTTTATTGAGATCATCTTCAGGGCCTGGGATTTACAAACATTGTTTACATATAACAGTTACATTTTGGATGTGGAAAAGTGAATCTATGCGATGCAAAATATATTTTTTATATATTCAATCAAAGTATTTCTACTGACTCAAAGTGTTTGTCTTCTGTGTAATTGTGCCATTCCTGCGTGTCGTGTCGAGAGGACCAGTGAGATTTTGCTATTTTGTGTTTATATACTTGGATTTTGAAGGGGTGGTGAAGGATGTCCGTATAGAAAAGACATTTTTGTATAAGGCGTCGGCTTCTTTGAGGTGAAAAGAGCCGACGAAGGGAAAACATTGGTAATGGTTAGGCCAGAACATGCTTTCAGGATTATATAGAAAGGGATAAATAAGAAAAGGAAAGCTGAATTGTTGGGAAAATTAGACTATGTGAAAAATATTTGATGTGTGGATTGTAATGTGATGATATAGTTATGTTATATGTATTGAATTTGATTAATGATAATGGCGTAGCTGCGACTTAGTTTACATGTATCTGTTCTGTAATTGATGCTGTGTTTATCTCTGTTGATATAAACCATTTCTAAAAAATTACGTTTATGTTTGTTTTTTTCTGTGTGTAATACTTTTGGATTTTCGAAGTCGAAATTATTTTGGTGTTCAAGATGGTGGGTAGCGAGTGCTGTAGGATTTTGTTTAGGTTTTTTGCCATCATAGATATGTTTGTATATTGGTTTATATTTGGCTCTTTTGAATGACGATTTCGCCGACCACTCGGTTAGACCATAAAAGTCCCTCGACAAATTTTTGAGAAGGATGAAATTTTTCATAGAACGATTTACGGCAAGATTTTAGGTTGATCTTACTGGGCAGGAAAGATTATGTTAGGACGTTTATTATTTATTTTATAACAAGTTCCAATTAAAAGAAGTTTGCTGGAAAACGGAGGGCCATGTGGTGCTTAAAGTTAGACCTCTTTGTGCCCATACCAGTACCACTTTGATTTGAAAAAGAATGAAATTTTTCAATTTACTCTGTAGTGGAAAAATCTATTTAAAAACATAAAGCAGAATACAAAAAATAACCAGATCTGTGATGTATCACTTGATTAATAAAGTACAGATGGTTTGGAACTTTTGGAACTTTTGATTTGCAATATCATTTATTCATAATATTTGATGTTATTTTATTGTTAATGTTGAAGATATTTAGAAATAAAGTTATTCAGATATCGTGAGATGCGGTCGGGAGTGATGTAGGTTTCAGAAAAACATTTTCTTTTAGAAATAAAGAAAATTATTCTCGCCTTTTTCAATCTCCCTCACTTCCTCTCAATAACTCGGTCTCTCTCTCTCTCTCTCTCTCTTTCTCTCTTTCCCTCATTGGCTGTTTTTGAGTAGGTTGTTACATCTATTTGAGTACTTTTTCTTGATCGTCTTCTTCACCTTATGAATCATTTTTTTAAATTTTATTTTTGGATAATTTTTGAGAAATTTTCCTCTCTCATCCTCATGTTAAGAATATGCACCATGTTAAGAATAGAAAATATTATTTAGGAGGAGAATGCAAGTAAATCCTTATTTTTCATGTGAAGTACAATTTTGATCAAAAGCCAAAAATATTCCTAGGTCAATTAGGAGAAATTAGCAGAAATATCCACTATACCGTCAACGACCAAGATTTTACCTGAATGTAAGGCAACAATAGCTTTGATTTAGTATTGAGTTATATTATCCGTTTAGTGGGCAACTTTTCCGGATTTGATGTAAGGGGATTAACCGTCGTGAAAAGAAAACCAATCAACCGACAAAACGGCGTTTTTCGTCAACAAAGCTGAATCGTCACGTATTTCATTGTGACACATCTACGACAATTCGTAATTCTGTACAAGTATGAGATCTTTCTACGTTTCGTTCCTCCACCGATATTCCAATTTTATACTTTAATGTACTTTAATTTTTCCTTTTATATTATAAATATCCCCTATACACTCAAACACAAAATACCACGGGGTAATTAAGTTTTTTGTTTCAATCAAAAAGCACGAAGTAGGCACTAGCAGATATTTATAGACCATTACTAAAACATTGCTAAAATCAATGATACATAAATGTGATAATTAAAAAATACAATTTACATATGTTTGTAATAGCGAGAGAAAGATATAGATTTAGATAGGTAGAGAGGGTGAGCGTCACAGAAAGAGAAAGGAAGAGAGAGTGTGAGAACGAGTGAAAGGGTCGAAAGAATTGAGCGAACATTCAGAGTCGCAGATTTGATCAACGTTGGCTGTTCTTACAATCATCGTCTAAATCAAGTTAAATATTAAAAAAGGATAGAGAGAGAGAAAGAGAGTGAGTGAGAAAGAGCAAGAGAGAGAGAGAGAGAGAGAGAGAGAGAGAGAGAGAGAGAGAAAGAAAGAGAGAAAGAGAATGAGAAGAAAGAAGTGAGTGAACATTCAGAGTCGCAGATTTCATTAACGTTGGCTTTTCTTAAATTCATCGTCTAAATCAAGTTGATTATTTAAAAAAGGATAGAGAGAGAAAGAGAGAGAGAGAAAGAGAGAGAGGGAGGGAGGGAGAGTAAGAATGAGTGGAAAGGAGAGAATGAACATTCAGAGACACAGATTTGTTCAACGTTGGCTTTTCTTACGTCATCGCAAAAATGAAGTTTACTACGAAAGAGAGAGAGAGAGAGAGAGAGAGAGAGAGAGAGAGAGAGAGAGAGAGAGAGAGAGAGATACTGACCCAGAAAGTAGGAGAAGTGTAACACAGTTTACTTAATTACAAGGCAATTTTTGTAATGGCGTATTTTGCAGTATAGTATTAATGTTTAATTTAATACCGAAAATGTGTTCGCAGAATGTTTCCGTAAGGGAGGGCTCTTAATTTATTTGCAAAAACAACTGAATTAACAGCAAACCTTTCCTGCTATTTTTACTCTGAGGCTGATGTTATTTTCCCTTCGTTTCGCCCAACTAAACTGGAAGCCTTTTTCATGTTTCGCGTAATTAATTAGAAATGGAGTTGTTTTAATCTTTTATTATCGCATTCCATCTGACACAAAAAAAAACATGTAATTTTTTTATACATCTGTATGATTGCCATAAATAATTCCGCGGTGGAAGGGGAGAAAAATATTCTCTTCGACCCGTTTAACCCGTTAACAGGGTGCGGAATGGAGGCCGGCCAGGACGAGAGAAGGGAATAATTACCGGAATTAATTTGATGGAAAGCGGTGCGGGAGAATTATTCGGCATTCCGCCGGCGGGGTGGAGTGAAAGGCAGTGAAATTCGTTGGGGGTCGGAGGGCGTAGGTTTGCCGAGGCAATTTGTCGCCGGATCGAGGGCTCAGCGAAGGCAGATAATGTGACATAACAATTGATACCCGCTCGCCACGGACCTCCAGCCACCCTTATGTCAAACCACACTTGCCCTTGTCGAAAAAATTCACACCACTTTTACTTACTTCAAAAAGATTACCCCTTGGGTTTGTCGTCCTTTCATGTTTTGACAATATCAACCTTTAAGTAAGTTGTACGTATTTTTTCCCAATATTGGAAATAAGTCCTAAGATAGAACAGATTCAACGAATACAGTAACCACATACATTGTACCTCTCAAAACCAACCTACATGAAATACAAACAAGACTGGAGTTTTTTTATTATCACGTTACATCAGAGCGCTACAAGCAACTTTGCTGACTTAATAAATTTTGTAGGATAACAGTATATGAGTGAAGAAGAAATCCAGTAATTCCAGCCAGGTCTTGGCGTTTAGGCGTCTTAGATGGTCGAGGAGGATTCGAAATTAAAGGATGTTAGGATTTAGGTCTGTGATTTTACGAAAGATTTTTAACGACTCCTTGAGGATTCGAGAATCGATGGGACATGGAGGTCTGTGTGGATAGTAAGCTGTGTACAAATTATGGAGTTTGAGCAACGGTTCGAAGGAATTTGTACTACGGTCACTGGATTTTTTGGAAGTTGGAATACTTGGTTGATCCTCAGAATTCGATTTGGTTTGTAAAAACTATGCGTAGATAAGGAGTTGTGTTGTAGTGAAAGTTTTAATTTATTATCTTTTGAGTACTACATTTTGACTGTTCAGTTCTATTCTTTTCTGTTTGTTGTCAGATGACAAGAGGCTGCAAGAGAGGAACAGTTTGATTTTCTACAATTTAATTTAGTTCATCTGATCCACCATTCTTGAACCATTCAGCCAAACATGAAACCTAATTTCTGAAGGCCACCGGGTCTAGGTTTGACGTAGGTATGTATGTGAATAATACTGTATCAGGATGTGTTAAAAAATGTCTGCAGTGTATACTGAAAATCGAAAGAGACTTAGTTTTGCCTTGCGGAACGCCCGTTTTGGCCTAACGATAGTGTGAGAAAGATGTTCGTATTCTTGAAAGTACCTATCGAATAGATAGGGTTTTATATCACAACATGAATGTCAGGACATTTTCGAGACTGAGACTTGTCAGAAAATCTTCAAAATCACTCGGGCTAAATTTCCGTTCATAGGAGAATGAGGGTGTACACTACCTTGAGAATGATATGTGAACGCATGGATTACAAACATTAAAAACATAATATTTAAATTCACTAATTGCGTGGTCCGCTTACACAATTAATTAAGGTTTTTAGTTGACATAAAAAGTCTTTTAGTTTTTAGTTGAAAAATGGCAAAAAGAAGGGAAGATTCAAAAGGTGTGGTTGAGATGGGAAGTTAGTGTCCGAGTGGATAGAGGTCACGATAGCTCAAGTGGTAGAGCAGCGGCGTATCAAGCCGAAGATCGTGGGTTCGAATCCCGCTCGTGCCATTGACTTTTTTATCTCAACTAAAAACCTTAATTAATTGTATTAAAAAAAATTATTCGGAAATCGTGAGATGCGGTCAGGTGTGATGTAGGTGTAAGAAAAACATTTTCTTTATCGTGCCAATGTTTTGATCTTTATTGAGATCATCTTCAGGGCTCAAAGTGTTTGTCTCCTGTGTAATTGTACCATTCTTGCATGTCGTGTTGATAGTGCCCAACATTGGCACGATAAAGAAAATGTTTTTCTGAAACCTACATCACACCAGACCGCAACTCACGATTTCTGAATAATTATCGATTAACGGTCACTAATCACCACACATAAAAAAAATTAATTGGGTGTTCAAAAATCAAATAGTTGTCAATAATGTATTTACGAAATATAATTATTGCAGTCATAGGTCACAAATACTTCATAAAAGAGAGGTCGTATTATTCATGTTTTAAGAATTTTTCAGTCCGAGAATTTATTAGAAAAGCAATAAACCTACCGGACGCGTGTGTATTTAGTAAATATTTAAAACGGTAGGGCGGATCTGAATGCTGAGTCGTAAAAGAGATAAGAAATTGTATTTCACTGAAAACAAAGAAAAGCGGAAAAGTCAGAGGAGGCGTCTCGGTTATTGAGTAAGTTAAATGCAAGCGTCGGAGGTGATGATAAACGATGCAGAAGATGATTCCTTACCGCTCCAGTTATTTCGAGTGAATTTCACAATGCCTTTTCCCCTCCGCTTTTCCTTTATTTTAAATTTATCGCATGCGTTCTTAAGTAAAATACTCCTGTAGATCTTCCTTTTTATATCCGCACCAAATCAAGGAAGGCCTTGAAAAGCGGATGGGGTAAAAAAATAAATAAAAAGGTCTATTCCTTGAGGAAAACAATACAGGAATAGCTTGCTTAGTAAAAGAATAACTGAAAATGAGATGAACAGTTTAAAAACTTAGAAACTAGACGAATCAGTTGAGATCCTAAAGCATAATTGCATGTTTTCATTAATTTTGACAATTATGTCGTGAAAGACAATTTTATAACAACCAATATTTCTGGGAAATAATGAGCACAGTAGAACCTACTGTTTGTTTTTTATTATTTTATTATTCTTTAAAATCGAAGGCAACACTAGTTCCTTTTGTTATTACTGATTAATTTCCGAAGGACATTAACTTACTTTTGATTTATTAGCAGGAGCAGGCGAGAAATTCTCGGATGAAGTATGGATAGAAAAAACGAAAGTAAAGTGGGAACGGAACCGGGCTTAACGCTTGTAAACAATAGGTCGACAATGGCATGGATTACGCTTAAAAAGCATTAATAATAACTTCACTAATTTCGTGGTCCGCTTGAATNAATGAGTATTCGTTATACACACATCGGACAGACGCCTGCTCAAATATGGAGCTCTTGCATAAGGTCTACAAAAATTAGCTTGTCTTATATGACAGGGGCAATGCAGACCTGCGTACGATAATGAAAACTGCACTCGGCCATCCACTCTTGCATATTTATTTATAAAATTTGGCCTGTATTAATATGACTAAAAATATAAAATAAGGAAGAGCTAACACAAAATT
This sequence comes from Cimex lectularius, assembly GCF_000648675.2. Taxonomy (NCBI): domain Eukaryota; kingdom Metazoa; phylum Arthropoda; class Insecta; order Hemiptera; family Cimicidae; genus Cimex; species Cimex lectularius. The sequence goes on from NW_019392782.1 coordinate 711,470, forward strand.
CAGGAGAGAAAATAAATGAGATTGCTATAACGATCGCTGACATTTTGAGAGAAAAACTCAACAATCCAAGCGGTCATAAATAATAGGGACCTTGGAAGATGGTAGCCCCATGTTTCAGAAAGGGGAACTAATATGGATCGAAAATGAAACAGGGAGGTGTAAGGGTAAAAGGAAAGCACCTTGGACTGAACCCAACCAATGTGCAACTTTCCATATTCCACGAAAAAATAGAAGTATTAATGGCGAGAGAATGTCCGTACATAGGAATACTCTCCCCTCTGCTGTATTTGATGACATCATATGCAAACTAAATGAAAGCGGAATCTATATCCAAAGCTATGCAGACGACATTGTCTTATTAGTCAACATTGTTTATAAGAGATCACCCAAAAAACACTAAACATGGTGGAATAATGGTATTCACAACGACGACGTGAAGCAAACCCCTCAAAAACTACATTAATTGCTTTCACCAAGATAAGAATCAGAAATACAAGCCCAAAATATGAGCAATCAAGCTAATTAGGAAACTACACTTAGGTTTTTCAAGCAGAAATACATGCTTGAAAATCGTAAAGAAGAAGAAGAAGAAAATCTTGTCCCCTAGAAAATCTTAAAAAAGATTACACTGGCAAAAAACCCTCATAACATCTGAGAGCCAAGCAGCTAATAAAGAATTAGCCTGTAAAAAAAATCACATCAAAATTAGTCAGTGAATCCATCCAAAATCTCCAAAATCTGGGAAACACAACAACCTGATGATATCTTGTGTGCCAGGGCGCAGGGGTCACTAATCACCACACATAAAAAAAATTGGGTGTTCAAAAATCAAATAATTAATAATATATTTACGAAATATAATTATTGCAGTCATAGGTCACAAATANAAAAAAATCACATCAAAATTAGTCAGTGAATCCATCCAAAATCTCCAAAATCTGGGAAACACAACAACCTGATGATATCTTGGGTGCCAGGGCGCAGGGTAGTTTTGGGTAACGACAAAGCAGACAGCCTGGCCAGAGCAGGATCTGCAAGACCGTATAGGCCCCAAACCTATACTTGCGGAAACAAAAACAAATGCAGAATCCTCCATCGCAGAATGGATCCAAACAAAACTAAAGAAGAAGTGGATAAACTCTAGCGGTGCTAGACACAGTAAACATATGCTAAAACAACCCTCACCAAACTGGTAAACTCATTGCTGCAATTGGAGAAGGCTAAACTCAGAGGAGTGATAGGACTACTAACCGGTCACTGGTATCTGAGAAAATATCTACTCGACAAAGGCATATACAACTATGATCCCATCTGCAGATTATGTAATGAGGAGGAGTAAACAGCCACCCATATCATCTTCGAATGGGAAGCAACAGCTCAAAGGAGATTTAACCTAACATACGAAAAGAACTGGGGGATGAAATTGTAGCAACAACAGTCAATGACCTAATACTTCTGAGAAGAAGGATTCAGTCGATAGCCCCGAACGAGGGAACTTCAAAGATACAATAAGCCAGAAGTCTGCAGTGCGTGGGGAGCACAATTCCCGTTTCCTGGCATCGTCACCAATCAAACCCATTTTCCAACAGAGTTTCATGCAATACTACCCTTTACACACGATTTAGTAAAAAAATATGAAAGATGCACAAATTGACATAATCACATATAGTGGCAAGGCACCAAATGCGTATGCTTTCAACTGCAAATGTTTTTGTAGTTCCTAAATTGCTTAATCGCTCTAGGAAAACGCAACAAGATTACGGGAAGGTAGTTTGCGCGCATGAAGGCATATAACCCATGAGACCCAAACTACAACTAGATGCACCGGAGTGTGTGATCAAGAAAGAAAAATGCCTTATGAAAGAAAAACTTTAAGCACTGTACAGAAGGTATAAGGGAAGCTAAGAGATTTCTAAATTTCTCGAAAAGGAAATCCTTTCTCCCAGCAGACAGGATTTGAAGAAAATTATAAGCTTTTATACCGGTCACTGCCTTTGTAAACACCGCCTAAAGAAGAGAGACAAAGAACAGAAACTTTACGACCCTGTCAGGAGGAATCAAGGCCTGCTCATATGCTAATGCTCACCTTCCTGATGTGAAATACAATAACGTCCGTCAAAAAATTTCTCATGCTAAATGATCGCGAAGAGGCACCGAAGAAAATCCACATTCCAAGATATGGGTTTAATTTATTATTGTTGGAAAATAGCTCTGTGTAAGTCGTAGTAGAAAAAAGATTTTTCTAAAATCCTAATTAAACCACCTCAAATTTAATTTAATTAATTAAAAACTAGACATGTACAAAATATTCTTATTTTATATGGCGCGAATAATTTGTATTAAAATTAAAACACACATTTACAAAATAAATAAATAAAAAGTTTAAAAAAAAACCGTAAACGTATTCGGAAACAAGCTGAAGAAATGCTCTAAAAAAATTTATCTTCATTTTTAATGATCTACTATCACAAACTTTCATACTCATATATTGGGACGGTTAAAGTGAATTTAAATACGTAAATAAACAGTTCCTAATATTATTGTTTTTTAATTTAGTATTTGTAATTAAACCATATTTTAAAAAATATTTAGTCCGGCCAACAAACTGTTCGTTCAAAAATGACTAAAACATTCGTGTTTTCGAGACGGCCCGTGATTGCTGGGCTAAATTTGGAACTCTAATCAGCTCGATTTGAGAGTAAACATGATCTCTTGTTCGAAAATCTCCTAGCTTTGTGAAGTCACAAACATCCACGCCATTATCAGACTGTTTAATATCCAAAAATTGTTTTCATGTCAAATTCAAACATTTTTTTAAGTGTTTAAAAAAAATGTTCCCTTTACAGTCTAATCAAAATGATAACATGGTAGTCTCTGCAACATCGCAGTGTAAAGAAATTTGCCAACAACCAATTGCAATATCTGTTCCAACAGTTAAGGATTTTTATAATTAATCAAGTCTGAGGGTGGTGATTAGTCGATGATTATTCAGAAACTGTGAGATGCGGTTTGGAGTGACGTAGGTTTCAGAAAAGCATTGTATAAATTCACTTTTTTCCACATCCTACATGTATTTTTTAAATGTAAACAATGTTTATAAATCCCAGGCCCTGAAGATGATCTCAATAAAGATCGAAACGTTGGCACGATAAAGAAAATGTTTTTATGAAAACTACATGACACCAGACCGCATTTCACGATTTTTTAATAATCATTAACCAAGTCTTTAGATGAATGAATGATTTAAATAATTAATTTAAATAGTTTCGTAATTGTTAAAAACATCAGTTTTCAAGATAAACTCGTTTATTTTGAAGATATGATTGAAGAATGGTTGGCCAATGTTTTTCTACTTAACTTTTATCTTATTCCTTTCGAAAATTTAAATTAGGATGCTTTTTTCCACAAGACATGATATCCAAAAGTGACCACGATTTGTACACAAAAGGACTGATCAGAAGGCCACTCTTCTCAGCTGATAAATTTGTGTGGTAAATATGTGGTAAATGTGTGGTAATTAGTGACCGTTAATCGATATTTATTTAGAAATCGTGAGATGCGGTCTGGTGTGATGTAGGTTTCAGAAAAACATTTTCTTTATCGTGCCAACGTTTCGATCTTTATTGAGATCATCTTCAGGGCTCAAAGTGTTTGTCTTCTGTGTAATTGTGCCATTCTTGCGTGTCGTGTCGAGAGTGCCAGTGAGACAAAATAGCAAAATCTCACTGGCACTCTCGACACGCAAGAATGGCACAATTACACAGAAGACAAACACTTTGAGCCCTGAAGAGGATTTCAATAAAGATCGAAACGTTGGCACGACAAAGAAAATGTTTTTCTGAAACCTACATCACACCAGACCGCATCTCACGATTTCTAAATAAATATTCATTCTAAAGTAGACCTTGGTAAATTTCACATTTATTGTTTTTGGAGATGATTTGTACTGGCCTATCAATTGTTCTTCTGTAAACATGATGTAAGTAAGGAGCGTCAACGATTTATCAAGGATGTCGGTTTGATAAACTTTGGCTTTTAATCTTAGTGAAATTTTTTCATTGCATGACCACTCACACACCAACAAACCATCGCTGATGAGTGAATATGATGTTTCAAGCTTTTCTCAAGCTTTTCAATCTTTTGAGATCTATGATTTTGTTTCCTTAAACCCACTATAATTTGCGTCATTGTTCATTATTTTTACGATAAGCGCTACAGTGAAGATCAGGAGAAATAAATGTCTAAAAAGAAGGGGCTGTCATTCAGTCCTTTTTAAATTTGAAGTATATGAAGTCAAATATTACAACAAAAAAATTCTTTCGTCAAATAGCTTCCGCGACAGATTTTATAAATAAATACACGATGTATTTTTACTGCCAAGTGATATTTAATAGGTAGGAACTTTATTCGTGCGAGGTTTACAAACGTCTCTCGTTTAAACATGAAAGGCTAACAGGATGAAAACTGTTTCTTCGTGTTCGTCATTCCCCCAATTACACTGTTTGTACGACTGTTGTTTCCGTCCCGTCATCATTTAGAGAGTCGTGAAAAATGTGGTTCACGGGCCTACTCGAAAGGCCTATTCAAACCATAACTTGTAACACAACCTGTAAAACTCGTCTGCTCGATTGCAATTTGGAGAATAAACACAAACGATTAACCATGATAAAAATAATCGATATTGAGAAACATAATTGTACTTTAGTTAAAAATAGTCCGAAAAAGAAAGTTTTTTCAGTATAAATACAACAAGCAAAAAGCATAATGTATCATAGATAAATATACAGGGTGTTTGGCTACTCGTATTACAAACTTTGCAAGTAGATTCCACATTCAAAATGAACCAAAAATTCTTAACTAACTATGGTCCGAATCTCAAAGTTTCCGAGTTATTTTAATTTTTCTGATTGTTTAAGATTTCACGGCTTTGCTTCAAATAAACAATGATAACTCTAAAACCAAAATGTTTTGGACAAATCCGTTGAAACCATTGAAAAGTCCGTTAAATTTTTTATAAGATGTGATCAATCGTAAATTTGTAAACGTTGGTGAAATTAGTATTTCAGTAGCCAGAACTTTGAAATTTTTTTTTCGAAGTTGAAAAGCTTTCTATGGTGATTCTGAACTATTATTTCCAAACCTAGAGCCCAAATTTCAGAAATCGTACTGCATTTAATATCCTGTTTAGTAGTAGAATTTCTTTTCTAATTACGTTTTTCAAAGAGGAAGAAATTGATATAGGAAAAGAAAAAACTGTTGTTGAAGGATTGGTAAGTCTAAAGTTTCGTTGTTTTTCAAAGTGGTGTGTGGCCTATACTGTAGGATTGATTTTTGATGTTTTACAGTAATAAATGTGTTGTTTTTTCTTAATAATTCAAAATTTACATTTACATCTTGAATTGTATTTTTCCCAATCAACCTGTTTTATAATTTACCCAGGCCCTAAAGATGACCCGAATAATGGTCGAAACGTCGGCAAAAAATGAAAATGGTGTTTTTTTTTTTTANAATGTTTTTCTGAAACCTACATGACACCAGACCGCAACTCACGATTTTTGATGTTTTACAGTCATAAATGTGTTGTTTTTTTATTAATAATTCAAAATTAATATTTACATCTTGAATTGCATTTTTCCCAATCAACATGATTTATAATTTACCCAGGCCCGAATAATGGTCGAAACGTCGGCAAAAAAATGAAAATGGTGTTTTTTTTGGTACCTCATTCTTGTCTTCTCCTCTCGACTTCTGATGATGAACACTGATGACTTCACTGATGGACAATGAGTATCAGACTGTTTAATACCCAAAAACATATGTTTTCATGTCAAATTCAAATATTTTTGTAAGTGTTTAAAAAAATGATCCATTTACAGTCTGATCAAAATGATCACAGTCTCTGCAACATCGCAGTGTAAAGAAATTGCCAACAGCCAATATATTTGTTACAACAGTTCAGGATTTTTATAATTAAACAAGTCTGTGGGTGGTGATTAGTGACCGTTAGTAGATGATTATTCAGAAATCGTGAGATGCTGTGTGGTGTGATGTAGGTTTCAGAACAACATTTTCTTTATCGTGCCAACGTTTCGATCTTTATTGAGATCATCTTCAGAACCTGGTATTTACAAACATTGTTTAAATTTAACAAAAACATGTAGGATGTGGAAAATGTGAATTTATACAATGCAAAACAAATACGTAATAAATATACGTTGATTGAATATAAATTAAAATATAAATAATNCGATAAAGAAAATGTTTTTCTGAAACCTACATGACACCAGACCGCAACTCACGATTTTTGATGTTTTACAGTCATAAATGTGTTGTTTTTTTATTAATAATTCAAAATTTATATTTACATCTTGAATTGTATTTTTCCCAATCAACATGATTTATAATTTACCCAGGCCCGAATAATGGTCGAAACGTCGGCAAAAAAATGAAAATGGTGTTTTTTTGTTTTTTTTTGGTACCTCATTCTTGTCTTCTCCTCTCGACTTCTGATGATGAACACTGATGACTTCACTGATGAACAATGAGTAACGCAAAAAGTATTCAACTGCCTTAAAAGTATATAATTTTCTGGGATACGGAAACAAAAAGGGTCAATTTTAACATAGATATTATATTCTGCAGTGAAAGAAAGACTATAATCACCAGTTATCCACAGAAATCAATTGAGACGGCGGGCTCATTTTTTGAATTTCTTACGTCGAGGTATCCAAACTGCCAAATGAGATATTATACTCGGTTTACATGATGTGAGGCGTTAATATTGCGCTAAGGATTTTGGACTTGAGGATTTTTCCCGGAGAAGTTTTGATAGTTTTTACTACTTAGTACTGTAAAGTTCCATATATTGATATAGGGACTTTGTGTACTTTTTTTTGTTTAGTAGGGTCAGTTGAAAGTTTTGTCGATTATTATCATAAAAAAATTTTATCTGTACGCTTTTGGCAAGAGTCCGTTTTCACAACAATCTCTGCCTTGTGTAATGACCGAGATACTGAATTTTTTTTGCATATAGACTAAGTATATCGCTATAAAATAGCTGGAAAAATTTGTTTATTAGAATTTGAATTGATTGATGAAAGGGTAACCATTTAACCCCAACGCCAGTAAATAAAGAGAAAGTGAAAGATAGCTTCTATATTGTATTAGACGTCAGATCGAGTCAATAATGGTAAAATCCCCAAGCTTATATGAAATAAAATAATATCTATTAAAAGGAGGACGAAAACGGAAAGATAATAAATAAATCGATTCGAAGCAAACCATACGATGAACATCCAATCCCATCGAAGGAGGGGGGTGATTGATGATGTGACCGAGCATTTGTAGTTATCAGGTGAAAACAAGAGAAAGGATTGGAACGGGGGCCACCCTGCCGTGTTGGTCGGATAGCTGTATGTGTAATTGCCTATCGACTGTTAATCTTGGGCAGTTCGTGACTTGGAGAAGCTCTTCCGCTTGGGTTAATCTCAATTATGTGTTTAATTGTAAGAGAGGAGAGCCACGCTAACTACTCACCCCCGTTTCTCATCATCTCTCCCCCGTCTTACCCACTGACTTCGCCCTTACAAACTAATGAGATTTGCTAATTGGCACTCCTTGTACTTTATACGCGGATCCTTCAGCTAACCTCTACGATTTTAACGCGGGACGATTAATTTCTTTCTTAATAGGGTCATATTTTCCAGATTTTTATGTAGAAATGGGTAGAATTTGAACTGCCTTTTTTTTAAGATATCCGATGTTGTAAAAAATATTTATATATTTATAGTAAGATAAATAAATTAAAATTTTACAGCAAAACGTATCACTAAATATAAACTTGGTCAATAATGGCCGACTCTTATTCGCTGTTTCTTGTGCCCTTTACATCCTGTTACATGAATAATTTGAATAATTTTAGTTCAACGAATTTACAGCTGTAATTCATTCAATGGCCTGCTTTTGTATTTTTTACGTCCAACACTATTATCGATTATTCACGTCAACGTGTACATGTATTCACTACGGAAATATAATTAATTCAGTTAACAGTTAAAATTAGGCAATGTAAATGTAAACTTCCGTTAGCTCATAATTAATCGCCTGGGGTGAAAACTCGTCCGCAAACTAACTTTTATATTGTGAAACATGAGAAGTTACAAGGGGGGGGGAGTAATCGCAGACACGATTTGCCCCCAAACGGATTTAAAGTTTCCGAAAATATCCTGAGTCAGTTTTATTTATTATTTAGGGGGAAGTTTCCGTCCTTACATTATAGAAAAGAAATTAAAACTAGATGCACAGGAAGGTTATTAGGCATTATATTTAGATTTGTTGTATATATATATATATATACTTTGATGGAACCCAAAAATTCTAATTAACTATGGTCCGAATCTCAGCAGTTTCTGAATTATTTCACTTTTTCTGATTTTTTTTTTTAAGATTTCACGACCCTATATCAAATAAACAATGATAACTCCAAAACTGAAAAGTTTTGTACAAATTCGTTGATACAATTGAAAACTACGTTAAATTTCTAATAAGATGTGATCAATATTAAACTTGTACTCAATTCTAAACTCAGTGAACACTAAAGCACGGGACACACTTACCCGATGCTACGCCATGCGACGCTACCCGATGCTACCCGACGCCTTGCCACGTTTTGATGGGGTGTGCACATCTATCTGACGCAAGCACACGTCGCGTACAGTCCACAGCGTTTATCACAATAATCACTATCATAATCGCAACACATCTTTTGTTCTTAATGCACTATTTTGAGCAAAACCTTGTAATAAATTGTTAGTTAAATTTTATGAGCACAACCATCTAATAAATTGTTTGTTAAACTTAATTGTTTTAAATAAAGTTACTCCTAACCATCATAATTAAACAATGTTTATAAAAACTTATGCATTTTTGATCTCGTTTAATTTGGTTTACATTAAAATAACATGTTGTAATTAATATAACGACAAAATTACATGTACTTAGTTTGAAATAAACTACAAAAAATATGAGTGTCCTGTTCTGATGCTACCCGACATTACAAAATGGTGTAATTTTACGAGCAAAACTATGAAATAAATTGTTAATTAAATTTTATGAGCAAAACCGTGTAATAAATTGTTCCAATTTTAGTATATGTACCGCCGAAGCGAGTACAATAAATTGTTAGTTAAATTCATTATATCAAAAAATCGTATTCCGGTGTTTTGATTAATTTTCTACCAAACCATTAAAATTAATTTTTTAAATAAAAACTAATTAATTTTTAATCACAGTTAATTTGGTTTATATTAAAATAAGTATGTTGTAATTAATATAACGACAATAATACATGTAGTTTGAATAAAAATATGAGTGTCCGGTTCTTTTGTCTTCGACTGTACTCGATGCGACCCGACGAAAATCTGGACAGTGGGGATCGCAGAGCGTAGAGTAGGGTAGCGTAGCATAGCATCAGGCAGATGAGCATGGGGGTAAAACAACCGAACATCGGAGTTTCGATTAGCGTCGGGTAGCATCGGGTAGCGTCGCATGGCGTAGCATCGGGTAAATGTGTTACCGGCTCTAATTCTGTTTCGAACCAAAATTAAAAAAAAAGTTTAATAATATTTCATTCAAAATTTCCTTAAGTATTTTTTATTTATTTTCCACCTTACCAATCCTTCAACCAAGGTTTTTTCTTTTCTTGATCAATTTCTTCAACTTTGAAAAACGTAATTAAAAAATCAGTTACACAACTAATAAGGATATTAAATGGATTACGTTTTCTGAAATTTGCTGGTCCCTAGGTTTGAAAATAGTAGTTTAGAATCACGATAGTAAGTTTTTCAACTTTGAAAAAAAATTATTTTTCACAAAATTTATAATTTTTTGTTGCTAAAACGCTTATTTCCCGAAGGTTTACAAGTTTAGGATTGATCACAACTTATTGGATAATTAACGTAGTTTTTGATGGTATCGACGGATTTAACTAAAACCTTTTAGTTTTGATGTTATTCTATATTTGAAGCAAGGCCGTGAAATCTTAAAAAAAAGTGAAAAAACTCCGAAATTGTTGAGATTTAAACCATAGTTATTTTAGGACTTTCTGAATGTAGAATTGAAAGAAAGCAGTCTTACATATCAACTTGCTCTTGATCGGAAAAATGCGCCATTCTGTTCATTTTGAATGGAATACTGAATGTAACGAATATGTTCTATTGTAAAATTTAATTACTTCCAGGAATTAACAATGCTCTCATAATGCGAGTTAGACAAAAAAAGACAGAATGGAAACAATAAAGGCAATTAATGCTTACTTAAGTGAAGAAGAAAATTATTGTACTTAACAACGAAACAATCGAAACGCGTTTTTTAAATTTTTTGCTAGATCTTTGTCATTTTTTGACCAATTTACAATCCACTTGCACCTTTTTTTAGCATAAAAATTTCGTTAAAATGATGTGTTAGGATGTATAGGGTGTTATTTGAAATTTTGAAGTTCAACTGGGCCTGAGTTACACGGACACTGGCTAATGTTTCTACAAAAAAAATTGTTATTATTTGATAGCATCATTTTTTCAAGAGATGCAGCCGGGCTATCTAAAAAGGACACCTTGCATATATATGCGCTCCATAATACACATACTAAAAATACATATTTAACTTTTTTACTGTGGTAGATAATCTAAAGGACTTCCTCCGGAGCACTGTACCTCTATACAGTTGCTCTATACCTTCCTGATTCTATTTGGGGGCTCACAACCCGTGTGTGAATTGACCCACCGGGTTCTTTCGTCGAAGAAACTCGTTTTCGAAGAGGTTCGGACGAGACCAAATTCAGGGTCGCTGAGATCCAATGCCATCCCAGAATTTCAATTGATGAGTGCCCTGTCAATTTTTATTGGGGCCACATATCCCATTCGTCAGAAAATGTCCACATGCGACGCTGCGAATCGAACCCACGACCCCGGGATCTTCGACAGTCTTAACCCCGGGACTACCGCGGTCTCCTAATATTGTTAGGAGACCTGGCGAACAAGAGAGAAATTTTGTCCTTATTAAAAATAAAGAAAGATTAAATAACAATTAGGCAAGATTCACTTTTAAATATATGTTGTGTTAAAAAAAAGCAAGGTAGTCGTGATTATGTATTTTACGGCAGTAGAAAATTCATACACATGCTAATAAACTCACCCCCAGCACGGGGTTGAGACTCAGTAGGTTTGAAGGATGCGTTACGGAAGGGTGGATTTTTGAATCAGAGACAGATATTTCCTGTTTCCAATTTTTATCTTGGCTCTTATCGAAACAAATAACAGAGTGATTTCCACTTTGCGATCTCTTGTGACAATAGTTTTGCTAGGGTTAAGAATCATGCTGGTCTGTTGGGCTTTTGCGATAAGCGGAACGTGGTACGCAAGTAGAAAACCAACAGTTGTCAACAGTAACCTGTAATAATGCATGTGCGAATAACACTAAGGAACTGGGTCAGAAATGTGCGTGCACCGTCACTTCACTAAATACATTACTACAACCGTTCTGGCAAATTTCTTTCGGCTTTTTTTTGCTCATAGCTTCTAGTCACGTCAATGGGGTGAGAAAAGAATCGAAACAGGAACGAAATTCACTTCCACTTAGTTTCTAGTATCACGGAAATGGTGAGCAAATAAAGAATCGAACTGTGTTAAATTTACAGATAGTAGTAAACTATACACACGATTTTTAAAATGTGATATTAGATATAAAAACAATATTCGACATATCTGGCTGTTTTTCTATATAACTGGGCAGAATAAACAAAAATATAAAGATTCGTATAAAATATGCTTTGACATTTTAATAAATGATACATGAAAAAACAAGAAAATTCTTACAATTTGATTCTCTCGATTCTCTGTAATAGCTAGCGATTTTAACATGAGTAGTATACCGCTACAAAATATTCGATTCATTAAATCTTTCATATAATTAATGTGTGGTGATTAGTTAACGGTCACTTACTTTTTAATAATTACGAAACTATTAAAATTAAATATTTAAATCATTCATTCATCCAAAGACTAGTTTAATAATTATTCAGAAATCGTGAGGTGCGGTCTGGTGTGATGTAGGTTTCAGAAAAACATTTTCTTTATCGTGTCAATGTTTCGATCTTTATTGAGAACATCTTCAGGGCCTGGGATTTACAAACATTGTTTAAATTTAACAAAAACATGTAGGATTTGGAAAACAGTGAATTTATACAATGCAAAAAAATATTTTTTTAATATTCGATCAAAGTATTTACGCAGAAAACAAACACTTTGAGTGAGTAGAAATACATCTGACGATTTCTGAATAATGATATAATTAATGCAACTGACAAAAAGAATTGTGACTACTTGATTGAAATTATTGACTCTGATATTGTGATACTTAGAAATTTTTCCTTCCTCAACCGGATTTTTAGTTTAACTTTATGTATACTTCGAGATATCACGTTAAGTCTTTGAGTCAAATAGGTGTCCCTTTCTTTCCCGAATTCGTCTAACCGACCAGTGTCCAGACCAAACCGAACTGTTGTCATTTTTTCAGACGTTTGAGATGTTTCGCCTTCTTTCAGAACAGTGTAAAAATTATTTTTGCAGAATTAGAACAACTTTAATGCTTCCTGAATGTCAGAACCTCTGTATATCTCGCCTAATTTAGTTTTTTTATATTACATATTTCATAGGTGTCAATCTATAGTATCTTTTCGTGAAATATAAAAGAGTTCAAACGTTACGGCACAGGGAATTTATTAAAAATTAAAATGTCAACAAATGTCCAACTATTTAGAATTTAGTATAATCAATAACACAGTCTTGCCAATTTTTGTTAGAAAATGTTAAACAAAAAGGTGTTTTCAGCGTATCAAAGAATATTTGATATGACCTACCTGAACGTGTTTTTAATCATAACAAGTAAATATGATTGTACATTAAAATACCATTTGCTATACATGAGCTTTTGATTTGTTTAGGCTGTATAGTAATCAGGAGGCTTTTTACCCAGAAAATATGGTCGGTGAGATAGCTCGTCTTACTCAAAATAAAGAATATATTCCTAGTAAATATTTAAGCAAAATAAGTTCAAAACGTAAAAAATTCTATGTTGATTCAATTATTAATATAAACTTACTTTTAAACGTACAAAATGAATTAAAAACATCGTGTTTTTCATCATATCCCACTAAATACTTTATTCATAATAAAAAAGCAACATTATTTGACGAGATGGACATGAAATAACATTTTTATTTTATACAGTGTATAGCTGTATTAATGATTGTATAGGACGTTATTTTTATCTAGAAAACCCTAGATCTTTTGTCACCTTTTATATTCTATATTACACAAAAAGTTTTTTTATTTTTTCTAAGTATTAAAAAGTATGTAGAAACTTGACAAAAAACAAAACTAAAAAATTAGACCATCTCTTTTAACATTAATACTTAAAAAGAACTTTCAGCCTTCCATCCACACTTACATCCGACGACTTATGACAAACCTTTGAATAATTCTCTCCATCGATATATATATATATATATATATATATATATATATATATATAGAGAGAGAGAGAGAGAGAGAGAGAAAACGAGTTAGCGATGACATAGACAGTGAAACATACAGGGTGAGTGTATGTTTTGTTATCCTCCTTTATTTTTTTACTGCAAAATCGGTAGTCACTGAGATTTTTATTTTTAGACTAGTTTCTAAAGAATCAAACAATTTTTATCTAACTCTCAGGAAAATGGTTTCCGGAACATTTTAAATAGCAATAGAATAAACAATTTTTTAAAGGATTTTTGGCGTTGAATTTTACACTGCAAAATGTTTTTAAATTAATGCGACCATTCTCAAGATTTTCGCCAAACACATTTTGGCATAAACCAAATCTGCTTCAACTTTTTAAACAAATCACGAATTTATTTATTTATACTTTTAATCGATAGTAATTATTTGCTCATAACACCGAAGGAAAAATTCGGAAATATTTCCTCTAATAACATCAATTAGCAGGACTGGATATAGCTCTTCAAGGAGTGGTTCAGCCTAGCGTAAATTTATGACAATTCTAAAACATAATCAGCTACATTTTTTTCTTATAATGTATACAATACGAGATATTTCGATGATGTGCAGCAAGTCAAAGAACAGAAAAATTACTTCAGTGTGATGGTATTTAAAATGAGTTAACTTTGTATTAAAACATTTCAATTTGTATTATTATTCAAAAGACTCAAAGGTTAACAAAACAATATTTATTTACGTTTTAATAATTTCTTTCATTTTTATTTGTGGAACGAAATTTGCAACGCTGAATCGCACTTTAGTTATTTATATACAAATCTATTTATAAAGATAGGTAAAATCTATTTATTTCCTTTTCGTTCACCTCTCTCTCACTCTCTCTCTCTCTCTCTCTCTCTCTCTCTCTCTCTCTCTTTCTATCTTCCTATCTATCTAGGTATCTATCTCTCCGCAAGTTATAATTTGATATACAACTCCCAGTTTAAGTTGTATTTTAAGCATGTTTCCTTCCAGATTTGATGGGATATGTCAATATCTCCTAAAGCAGGTAATCAAAGACTCATACAACGATTATTCAGAGATCGAGAGATGCGGTCTGGTGAGATGTAGTTTTGAGAAAAATATTTTTTTTATCGTGCCAACGTTTCGATCTTTATTTGAGATCATCTTCAAGGCCTGGGATTTATAAACATTGTTCAAATTTTGCAAATACATGTAGAATGTGAAAAAATGAATTTATAAAATTCTAGAAATTTTAAATTCATTCAAGGTATTTGTACTTACTCAAAGTGTTTTATTTTGTGTACATGTGTCATGTTGAGAGAGCCAGTGAGATGTTCTATGTTTACATACGTTGGATTTTGAAGGGGTGGGGAAGGGTGTCGGTATAGAAAAGACATTTTTGTATAAGGCGTCGGCTTCTTTGAGGTGAAAGGAGCCAACGAAGGGAAAAAAGTTGGTAATGGTTCGGCCAGATTATCCTTTCAGGATTATTATAGACGAGATTATTAGAGAAAGGAAAGCCAAATTGTAGAACAATTAGACTATGTAGAAATGTTTGATGTGTGGAATGTGATGATTGTGTTATATGTTATATTATATATTTTGTGTGATGGATAATGATATATGTACATTATATCCATCAATATCGATAACGACCTACATGTATTTGTTAAAATTAAACAATGTTTATAAATCCCAGGCCCTGAAGATGATCTCAATAAAGATCGAAACGTTGGCACGATAAAGGAAACGTTTTTCTGAATCCTACATTACACCAGACCGCATCTCACGATTTCTGAATAATCATCGACCAACGGTCACTAAACACTACTCATATACACAACTTTTCAAATTAGATTTTATGATCAGAACGTTAAAAGAATCATTAAATAGTTCAAAATGTTAATATTTATCCGGCGAAAAACGGGCCGTTTAAATGACAACACAGACCATTTGTCATTGCAATGTTAATGTGCTGCGTTCATCTGTATTGACTAATGAGGACTACGGCCCATTCACCAACCGATAAATATCCACCATCCAGCCGGACTGGATGGCCGAAAAAAAAAAAAAAAAAAAAAAAAAAAAAAAAAGACGACAACATAAACATGGGTTGCTATTAAAAATATAACAATATAAAAAAACTAAAATTAAGAAAGCACAAACCGAATATACAAATAATCTGATCTTAAAGGATAAAATAAAAATTAATACGAATAAAGGAATAAAAAAGAACATATGTGTAAAGAAAAAAAAAAGAAATAAAAAAAGATATAATCATAACATTCGTTATGTATAAAACTAGTGACGATACAAATAAACAAAAAATGGAAATTGACAGACATTAGTATAAACGAAATTCACAGAAAAATTTAGAAAATTATACGAAATAACCTACTACTAATTCTTACATAAAAATAAAAAAAAGAAAGCAGATAACAAAAACATTAAGTTAATTGTTAAAAATCAAATTTCTGAACAAATTCACATCTGTATTTCCAGGCGTGAGGTGCATCTTAGTTCAGTTTATGTTTGTACTATTCAAGTAATTAATCAAGTTATTTCTAGGTGAATAACAGTTCAAATGGAGTCGAAGGATTTCAGCCAGGAGTAAACACGCAGCCAGAAAATGAGTAATACTTTCCATCGCCCCTGAGCTGCAGACAGAACTAATCCTAGAATCTCCATGAAATCACTGCGCCATATTCAGATGTAATTCGCACCGAATTTTTAGTAGAAAACGCAAATCATTTGTAACCGTTTAAATTATTTATGTAATAATCGAATGAGGCAACAGAATGATCAAATTCTTTCATAGCGATAAACGTGCAGTCCAATGAGTGTTCAGACAACACTCCTACGAATTTAGGAATAATTATTCCGAAATCGTGAGATGCGGTCTGGTGTGATGTAGGTTTTACAAAAACATTTTCTTTATCATGCCAACGTTTTGATCTTGTCGAGTCAAAATGTGTTTGTGTTCAAAATGGTGGGCAGCGAGTGCTGTAGGATTTTGCTTGGGTTTTTTGCAATCATAGATATGTTGCTTTACTCTCTTGCTTTGAAAGGATAATCTTGCCGAACCATTACCAAGGTTTTCCCTTCGTCGGCTCTTTTCACCCCAAAGAAGACGACACCTTATACAAAAATGTCTTTCTATACCGACTTCTTTCCCCACCCCTTCAAAATGTATATAAACATAAAACAGCAATATCGCCCTGGCCTCTCGACTCGACACGCAAGAATGGCACAATTACACAGAAGAAAAAACACTTCGAGTGAGTAGAAATATTTTGATTGAATATAAAAAGTATATTTTGCATTGTATAAATTCACTTTTCCACATCCAAAATGCAATTGTTATATGTAAACAACGTTTGTAAATCCCAGGCCTGAAGATGATCTCAATAAAGATCGAAACGTTGGCACGACAAAGAAAATGTTTTTCTGAAACCTACATCACACCAGACCGCATCTCACGATTTCTAAATAAATATCGATTAACGGTCACTAATAATCACTATGAATTTAGAAATTTTTATTTATAAGAAGAGAGTAATGACATTCCCACTCTAAAATGTTTTTTAAGAGGGAGAAAGCATTATTTAATATTTCCGGAACAGCGTATGCCAGTGAGCAAGCTAAGACAATTTCTTTTCAATAATTGAGATGACAGTTAACCTGGAGAGATTTGTACCAGAAGACATAAGGGTTTTGAAAAAAGGAAAAGTGGAAAAACTTCAGGTGTAAATAAAAAAAGGTTCACGTGAGGTTGCTAAGTAAATTAAATAATTTGGCGTGGCTGCTGGTAGGCGAAAGACCTTCCAAGCAAAAAAGCGTTTCAACGTTATCAAATTGTCGGTAACTCCAAATTTGACACCCATAACACAATATCGTCCGACACACTGCAGGAAACCCTTTAAATTTCACTCTCAATGTGACACTTTTTTGCGGTTTAAGTTGATGCCAGCATTATTTATGGGAAAAATGCAGTAGACGCTTTCAATACCAGTTGCATTTATAAAACATGAAGGATTACACCCAGGTCTTTATAGAGGATTGCACATCTTACACATTCTAGAATGGACGAAAGATCTTGAACGAAAATTGAGAAACGTAAGGGACTTAGTAAGCAGCCTTGCATGACCTCATAATGAATTTTAAAAAATTCGGACAACCCTTCTTGACCGCGCACACATGAAGCAGACCCTGAAGACAGAGTTTCAGAATATTAAGAAATTTAGACGACCTAAATTACTAAATGTGAAGAACAATCATCTGGAGGGGTCCATTTAGAGAACCTTTTTCGGCAAAGTCAACCGTAAGGAAGAAAATTTGTGTTGAAATTTTGTAAAATAAAACCGGTTACGTTGGACAGAAGAAGACATGCATTAGTGAACCGGGACGGTGTGGTTTTCCTTCTGATATCGCATGGCCTCTTATTTCATTGGAAACGTGGGAAAAAATCGTTTCACTTGTGTAGGACATGCTATCAATGTATGTAGTGTCAACCGTTAATAGCAGTAAAATGGGTGAAAAAATAATCCGAAGAAATTTAATTGGACGCAATTCTTACTAATTAAAATCATACACTGAAAGTAAATATTGTGCCTTTTTTTTTTAATTTTAGTTAATATTTTACCCAAGAAACAACCACGATACCTAATAACAACAAAAATCAAGGGACGTTTGTGGCCGAAACGTAAGGCGTTGACTCGGCCTCATCACTGTAAGGTAAAGTTCTCGGGTTCAAATCCAGCGGCCCCGGCATATTACTTACATATGGGCTTTTCTTGAAAACGCAGACACCTCGAGGGTTGATATGATCATCTGTGCTGTTGCACCTTCGTGAAAAAAAAACACATAATAATTTTCATTGTTTATTAAATATATTATTTTGTTAATATTTAATATTATGACATTGCCTTTCCTTTCTATCACCTTCTCACACTTCAAACTTCAAGTTTCCTCATTTTATTTCTATTTCCCGTTTTATTTAATTTTGTTTCACGATCATATTCTCAAGTCATATNTATCTATCTATCTATCTATCTATCTATCTATCTCATACACTCTATTTTCTTTATGTCTTTCTATCTGTCTCTCTATTTTTGTTTCAGTTAGTCTATCACGGTCTCTCCCTTTCTCTTTCTCAAATTTTAGTTAGTCTATCCCTCTGTTTATTTCGTTTTGTTCCATTCACATATTCTCAATTTCAATGTGAATGTCTATTGGTTTCTCTTATTGTCAAATCCTTTTTTTCTCTCTATTTCTCTCTAATCCACACTGTCTCTTCTCTTAGTTATCTTTCTCCCTCTCGCTTTCGCTAACACTCTTTTTTTCATTCTCTCTTGCTCTCGTACACTTTTTCTTCTTCTCATATCATCTGACTTTCTATCACCATCTCACGCTATCTAATCATTTTATAATATACATAAATAGTCTTTCTCACAGTCTTTTACTTTTTTGTCCCGTTTGTATTTATCTCTTTGTTTCTACAAAAAAAATTGACAAAAATGTGAAGACATGGCGCACATTTGTCTGTGTTGGTCTTTCCATTTGATAGCTGAATCGCGGCATGCAGATTGAAGAGTTGAAGGTGCACTGAGGATCGTCACATAGGAAATTGGGACGAGAAAGAAGTCAAGTGATTTGCATTCTGATAACGCAGCACCTTTTGACACTAGTTGTGCCAACTCATTGTGCGTGTTTTGTGTTTTAGTTCGTAAACCATAAGTTTTAGAAAAGAACGTGCCTGATAAAAAGAAAATTTCGTGGCTTCTGGATGTTGAACTATGACTACAAAAAGTCGTTAAGTAGAACAATTGTCAGATGAACTATTTAATGGTATGTTAATTTTATCGAACCGAACCACTTACCATTAGTAACAATTAGCTTAGGCCTATTATCTCGGTTTTGGGAATCGATTCCACCGGAGTGTCTTGTCCCTTATTCCTGAGAAGTTTTGATCTAATTCAATTGAGGAGTTACAATTAGTTTGAAATTTGCCAGAAACCTGTTTAATAAACGTGTGAATTCAATTCAATAAAATTTATGGATTTTGCAAGATATATATGTATTAAAACGCCAATTTTAGTCACCGCTAATTATCTTTATACGGTATTAACTCGATCAAGTCAAAGTCTGTAGCGGTCCAGTTCGCCGTTCCCGTTTATTCGCCAAAGGCATATTTTATCAAGTTCATCTCTCCCAAAGTACAGAAATATTTGATGCGCCTGGAAAGGCTAGTTACTTAACAGTCAATGAATCGGTCAATATAGGAGACCGCAAAACTAATTACGCATTAACAATTTTCCCCCGAGACCAGAGCGCATCTGCAATTACTTCAATTAGGTTCTAGAAACACTTCGGAGTTTCGGCCATCATCCCCGTTAACGTAATTAAATTTGCAATAGTTTTCTCTCCTATTTGTGCCTGTTTTAATATTACAGTGAAAAACATTTTGTCTTTCAATAAAATGTTAGTTGTTTTAATGAATAATATTTGGAAAGTCTGGCCGGTTTCCATTCGTTTAATCGGCTGAGCTTGTTACTCATTTTACCCATTGAAAGCTTCCAATCGACTCTTGACGGGAAATATTTTGGTGGTTTTTAACAAAAATCAAGCAGATGAGGAAAGCCTTACATGAAATGTGTTATTTCCAATTGAACGTGACCGATGTTATTAGGAAGTTTTTTGAAAACCGGGAAAATTAAATGCAGAGATCGAGAGANAGAGAGAGAAGAGAGAGAGAGATTGAGTGGAAGAGAGAAAAAGAGAGAGAGAGAGAGAAGAGAGAGAAAAGAAAGAGAGAGAGAAGAGAGATAGAGAGAGCGAGAATAGAGAGAGAGAGAAAAGAGATGGAAGAGAGAGAGAGAGGGTGAGAGAGTGAGGTAGGGAGAGAAAGAGAGAGGTTTGATTTACAAAGATTATTCTAACATTAAGGGATTTCAGCATGTAATGTATTTACAATAAATTTTCAAACAGCACAAAAGTGTATTCAATATTCAATTTTCCCCAAAATAATCAGGTAAACTGTTGCTCTCTTTCTTTCTTTCATTCTCTTACATTTTTTATTTTAGTGTAACTTAATTTTTTTATTTTGAATAATTGTGTCACACTCATAATTCACATTTTTACTTTTACTAATTTATGAACGTCCGTTGCTCTCTCTCTCTCTCCCCCTCTCTCTCACTCTCTCTCTATCACCCTCTCTCTTTCTCTGTCCCACTCACTCTCTCTCTCTTTCTTCTCTCTCTGTTTCTTCTCTCTCTTCCTTCTCTGTCCCTCTTCTCGGTCTTTCTCTCTCTATCTTTCTCTTCTCTTTCTTTCTTCTCTCTCTCTTTCTCTGTCTCTCTCGCTCTTTCTCTCCCTCTCTCTGCAACTCACTCTCCCTCTCTCTTTTTTCTTTTTTAAATTTTATTTTGCCTCACTCCCTCTTATTCTTCACTTTTTCTATGTTTATGACTGTCTTTTGCGTTATTTCTTTATCCCTCTCACTCTCTCTCCCTCCTTCTTTCTCTATCGCTTTCTCTTTCTCTCTTCAAAATTTAATTTAATTCACTAGTTTTCGTGGTCCGCTTGACCAATTAGTATCTTTCAATTAATTAAGGTTTTTAATTGAGGTAAAAAAAATGGTAAAAAGAAGGGAAAATTCAAAAGGTGGGGTTGAGATGGGAAGTTGGTGTCCGGGTGGGTCGAAGTCGCGATAGCTCAAGTGGTAGAGCAATGGCGTATTTAGCCGAAGGTCGTGGGTTCGAATCCCGCTCGAGACACGGACTTTTTTATTTCAACTAAAAATCTTACTTAATTGAACGATTTTATTTAATTGTGCCTCACTCAATCTCTTATAATCGCACTTTTAGTTTGTATATGCCTGTTTATTACTTTTGTTTCTAGTTTTTATTTTGGTCTAACTCATTTTTTCACATTTTTCTGTCTATATTTTCTTATTTCTCATTTTAAATAATTTTGTCACACTCATTCATTCAGAGTTTCACTTTTACTAATGTGTATGAAAGTCCGTTGCTCTCTCTCTCTCTTATTCTTTCTCTCTCTCTCACACTCTCTCTCTCACGCTCCCTCTTTTTTCTTTCTTTCATTTTATTTTCTGCCTCACTCCCTTTTATTCTTTACTTTTTTATGGTTATGTCTGTTGCTTTTCGTTCTATTTCTCTCTTATTTAATCTCTCTTATTTTCTCATCTCTGATTACTACTGTCCTTTTGTCACTATCTTTTTTTTGGTTAGTGAGAAACCTGGTCGAGTATCAAGCAATTTTTTCATTGTATTGAAAAATTCAGTTAAATGAAATCACCGATTCCCCAATTACCCTAGGTATATAGATTAAGTTTTAATACTTTTTAAAAGGATAGTTCCCACTCACAGTAAGTTTGAGCTCCTTACTGTGAGTAGGAACTATCCTTTTAAAAAGTATCTTACTGTGAGTAGGAACTATCCTTTTAAAAAGTATTGAACACCACACTCACTCCATCATTTATCATTTCTATTAAGTTTTAAGATTTATCTCAACTAAAAACCTTAATTAATTGTCTTGTATTAATTGGTCAAGCGGACCACGAAATTAGTGAATTTAATAATTTAAAATGAAGTATACTTCACTAATGCTCTCCGTGGCCTTTCATTTCTCGTCGAGAATCCAATCCGATTACACGACATTTGAAAAATGGCAAAAAGGAGGAAAACTTCAAAAGGTGGGGTTGAGATAGGAAGTTAGTATCCCAGTGGATCGAAGTCACGATAGCTGAAGTGGTAGAGCAGCGGCGTATCTCGCCGAAGATCGTGGGTTCGAATCCCGCTCGTACCATTGACTTTTTTATCTCAACTAAAAACCTTAATTAATTGTAATATATTAATTGGTCAAGCGGACAACGAAATTAGTGAATATATAGATTAAGTAGAAGGCTTAGCTGGACTTTGCCCTTTTTCTCTCACTCTCACTCAAACTCTCTCCCTTATCTCTCTCCTCTTAAATATGCCTTTTAATAATAATGAAAATATTACTTGTTCTGTTATGTTAGGCTAACTTAATTCATAATATAACTATTATATTGAGATTGATTTTCATAACAATATAATATTTAGTACAGTGAAACACATCTACATCTTTTTTTTATTCCTTGATTAGTTATTCTTAGTTTATATACCATTTTTGCTCGTTGAATTTTTCACAGATTGGTTCTGCTTATAAGGACTTACTGCTTTCATTATGATTTTTTTTAGACCCAAACATACAGCTTGAAATAATTTTAACAGTTATGTCGTAAATTACCTAACAGAGGTGTATGAAATGTGAAGTTTTATTTCCAAAACTTTTTTCGTATGGGCGTTTTGTTTAAAACAACGGCACACACATGTGATAAAGAAAGTTTCGACGTTTCGTGTACCCAGGCGATAGAATTTTTCATAGTTTTCAATTGTATTTGCCATCAATAACCGTCAACGTTTTTATTATTTATTGGTAAACTCGTACATGGGCAATAATCAACTTTTATTCCTAGCCGGTGGAGTTGGTTATGTCCCCTACGACGACGCCGGTCCGACTATATAGAAATTCCTGGATCTGATCCCTCATAAAAATATTGACACCGTATTTCGGCATTTCAATAAAAAATGTTCTTAAAGGCCGGGATATGGCTCGGGGGACACTGGAAATGAATTGGACCCAGTCGCTCCGGGGTAAGTTCGATATTATGAGACCGTTTGTGCAGAGGGCGTTTCCTGGGGGTGAACGGATGTAAAGAACTGATGATTTCTATTTCGGTGTTATGTAGCCGTAGAGTATTTAATATTCGACGAAAGCAGATTATGAAATTGGTCATTTCATTCAAATCATTGACTTGAAGACTGAACGAGAGTATTTTGACGGTCTAATTGAACCTGATGAATGACACCACTGGGCATTGTTTTTAGGTTGTTGGTATATATTGTGACGGTCAGTTTCAATTATACCATTCATTTTTCTTTTTGAAATTTATAGAGAAGACTATCCACTAAAAACTGCCTTCATATATGCGTCCAACTATGTAGGCTTGTTTAAACTAAAATATCAAATCAAATTACAAGAAAAGAGGAATATATAATAAAATAAAACGTAATAACGGATTTAGAAATGAAATTAAAAATTAAAAATGTGCCCCTTTAAGTAAAACAAAAAAAGTAGTTATTTTTTAAAAGAAAATTTTTAACTTCGGCGAAAAATAATAATTTTGAAATTACTGGCTTTGACAAAAATCAAGGTTAAAATGTATTACAATTAATTAAGGTTTTTAGTTGAGATAAAAAAGTCAATGGTACGAGAGTGATTCGAACCCACGATCTTCGGCTAGATACGCCGCTGCTCTACCACTTCAGCTATCGTGACTTCGATCCACTCGGACACTAACTTCCCATCTCAATCCCACCTTTTGAAGTTTCCCTCCTTTTTGCCATTTTTCAAATGTCGTGTCATCGGATTGGATTCTTGACGACAAATGAAATGGCCACGGAGAGCTTTAGTGAAGTATACTTCATTTTAAATCATTATATTAACTAATTTTGTGGTCCGCTTGACCAATTAATATATTAGAATTAATTAAGGTTTTTAGTTGAGATAAAAAAAGTCAATGGTACGAGCAGAATTCGAACCCACGATCTTCGGCTAGATACGCCGCTGCTCTACCACTTGAGCTATCGTGACCTCGATCCACTCGGACACTAACTTCCCATCTCGTTTTATCTCAACTTAGTTTAGAAATTAGTGAATTTAATGATTTCAAATGAAGTATATTTCACTAAAGCTCTCCGTGGCCATTCCATTTGTCGTCGAGAATCCGATCCGATTACACAACATTTGAAAAATGGCAAAAAGAGATGGGAAGTTAGTGTCCGAGTAGATCGAGGTCACGATAGCTCAAGTGGTAGAGTAGCGGCGTATCTAGCCGAAGATCGTGGGTTCGAATCCCGCTCGTGCCATTGACTTTTTATCTTAACTAAAAACCTTAATTAATTATAATATATTAATTGGTCAAGCGGACCACGAAATTAGTGAAGTTAAAATGTATCGTTCATAAGGCACCTCGTGAAGACTTGAATTTCCGGGATCCCAGGTTTGCCGTCCCAAGATGGCCGCAAAATGTCTTCTTGCTGGACAGTTGTTACCACTTATTAGCTGGACCTCTGATTGGCATATATTTCAAAAACGCCTCACTGTCGACTGAGGAGTTTGGTTATCCTGTATATCTCCTCTTTATTCCACGCCGCCTCCGACCCCACATCGCATCTCAAACCCTTTCTCAGGGCGAGACGATTCCCAAAAAATGGATAATAACACCGCCATAGGGAAAATCCAGTTTCAAAATTTGGCGAAATCGTCGCAATATCAACGAAACGGTCACGTCTTGAACTCATCTTTCCAATATCAAATTCATAACCTTACTTCACAAATCATATTTTATAGTAATTACAAATACAGAGTATTGACATAAACACTAGGACATTTTCTCAAAATTTAAAGATAACGTATTTTTGGTTTTTACATAGGATACATAATAATATCATTAGACAAGGTTTAACAAAACATGCAGCTTTTTGGAATTTCATCTATCCATATTTCTAAGCGAATGAATTTATGAACGCATGGTAGTCCAATGTTTATAATGTATCCATTTACCTACCCATCTATTCATCCATCTATCTATTTATATATCTATCTGTATGTTTATAAATTGAACTTTCTATATATTGATCTATTTATGTATCTTTCAATATCTTTAAATCTGTCTAGCTAGTTATCGATATTTCTATCTATAATTATTCTGAAATCGTGAGATGCGGTCTGGTGTGATGTAAGTTTCAGAAAAACATTTTCTTTATCGTATCAACGTTTCGATCTTTATTGAGATCATCTTCAGGGCCTGGGATTTACAAACATTGGTTAAATTTAACAAATACATGTAGGACGTTGAAAAAAGTGAATTTATGCAATGCAAAAAATATTTATTTATTTTTTTAATTCAATCAAAGTATCAAAGTGTTTGTTTTCTGCGTAGTTGTGCCATTCTTGCGTGTCGTGTTGAGACACAAAAGACAAACAATTTGTTCCCTGAAGATGATCTCGATAAAGATCGAAACGTTGGCACGATAAAAAAAAATGTTTTTCTGAAACCTATATCACACCAGACCAGACCGCATCTCACGATTTCTGAATAATTATTGAAACGGTCACATTCTATCCATCTCCGTATCCATCTGTTCATTATCAATAAATCTGTCTGTATGTCTATTTTCTTCTCTATATATCTGTTTATCTATGCTACCTATGTGTTTATCAATGTATATATCTAGCTAGCCATCTATATTTCTATCTATCTATCTACCTACTCATTATCAATCAACCTACGTGTTATATTTACTTATCTATTTATCCGTTTATTTATCTTACCTTCTATCTATTTATTGAACTATCGATATGTTTTTGTCAATATATCTTTTTAGCTAGCCATCTATATTTATATCAATTTATGTTTTCTTTATCATCTATCTATCTGTATGTCTATTTACACCTGTCTGTCTATTTATTTATCGATTTTTGTATTATTGTGTTGATCTATCTATCAGTCAATCTATACATCTTTCTATGCACCAGTTGAACAAGCTATTTTTCTATTGCTCAGTTTATCCGATTGCTTATCTCATTCTCTCACTTTATCTATCTCACCTTTCATTTTATAGACTTTATCATTTTCATATATTCTCACATTAAGTATGAATATACAAGGTAACCTTTAAATGGCTCAGCTGAATTTCTCTTGTAGCAATGGCGCTACTAAAAAAATACGTGTTTAATATTTTTTAGCCTAGTTTCAAATTTTACGTTTATTGGAGAAAAATTATATACGCCCAGTTTAACGATAAAATTTCAAATACGACCCTTTGCATCATGGCACGCCATTAGATCATGAAGTATCATGAATAATTTTTGTTCAAAAATAGGTAAAAATTTGAAATTCAATTAAAAATGATTAAACAAGTATATTTTTTTGTGGCGTCCGTGGATCAAGAAAAATTCAGCCGGGTCATCTAGAAAAGGATACTCTGCATATTTATTAAAAATGATGAATGCACTGCATATCTTGCTAGTTTCCCAGGTTCCGGTCTGCCTGTCTGTCTGGCTTTCTCTCTCTCTCTCTCTCTCTCTCTCTCTCTCTCTCTCTCTCTCTCGCATATAGATAAACATACAAACTTTTACTATCACTGTCCGTATACTTCATTTCTCGCTCTCTTTCATTCTTTTTGTTCCATTTTGTTTTCAACCGACTTGCGCGGGAAATATTTACTTTTTTAACAGAGAATTTCAACTAAGGGGTCTTATTAACCACCTAGTCGTTTTCGTAGCATTTTCACATGATTTTCCGTCAGAATTTTTCAAAATTCATTGGCCTGTAATATGTTACGGTGATAAAGTCTATTTTGCTCAGGGATAAGGGAACCTACTACAAATAAAACATGCTGCAAAACTTCTATAATTGTGTCATTATTAGTTGTAACTGTAGCTCTAGCCTATGTAGCGTAGAAAAAATGCCTTGTGAATAATCTTTACAAATAACTGTTCTATTTTTGTCACATAATAATGGGAAAAAACAAATATAAGTACTTGTTTACATATTTGTAATTAGAAAGAATCAAGAAGTTAAAGTTTTTTTCATTGAGTTTGAATTTTAATTAGTGTTAAAGGGTGGTAAAGATCGTCGAAGAGGGATCAAACCGCAATTCAATACTTTGAAACTTAAATTGAGCTTAGAAAACTCCAGAGGCAGGGCAACACCGAGATATTGAACCCAACGTGGAAGATTTGGTCACCGTTGCCGGGAAATTTTCAATTAAAGCCCCGGTTATATTAAACCGGCAGAGTTGCTAAATCATGCGGAAGTGTTGGTTCGGAAGCTTTTAAACCTATTTTATTTGGGTGGTGGCGGTGAGATTATTAAAGGTAGTTTCCCTTTCCACCGAAAAAAAAAAATATTACGAATTATTAATCGATACAATTTACACGTAAAATATTTTTTAATGAAAAAAAAGTTTTACATTAAGAAATATGGTTTTTAACAAATTGGACAAGTTTCATTGGAGTAAGGTTCCAGCTGGAAAAAATTAAGATTGCCGTTTACTCAAGTTTTTTCTATATATATCGTACGTTTCGTGACAAAGGGACGGAATATTTACACGAATCACTGTGTTTATATCGACTCGTCCATTCGCCCCTTTTATCACGATAGTTCGTGATTTAGCATCACGCTTATCACGCATACCTTACGGAAAATCTTGAGAAAACCGATAAATGAACATCAAAAGCAATGAAATCAAGGATGGCTTACTTGTGATTTGCGCAGCGATGGAATATACTGCAGACTTCGACGTGAAGCCCGGCCACGCTTAGTGATAACGTCTGGTGGTTAACACCGTTCCACGTAACGTATCGAAGCAATAAATTTGACCCCTGGATAAAACAGGATTTACAAAACATACGTGACAAAAAAAACACACAAAAGAATTATCGTAAAACAATCTCTTATCGCTAAGAAGAGCAAGCTGAATTTTGTCATTTTGGTTCTAAACATTGTATAGAAATAAACAAAAAATAATTTCGTACATACAATGTAACTATGAATTTTTCGTTATTGTAAAACATTGTTGTCGTTGATTAATTTTTTAAAATTTAAACCTTATTAATACACAAAAATTATAATCGTTTTTTAATATTACATAGTTCACGAGTTTATAATTGTTGTGTATCAATGAAATATGTATTTAATCAGTAAAAGAAATAAGTACCAATAATTACAAATGTACACTCATTAGTAAGACACAAATAAAAGACTATCCATTTACCCAATATTTTTAGGCTTTTGCTAGTAGAAAGTGGACGAAGATTTGATTGACAATGCAATCAGAAGGGTTTCTCTCGTTCCGTTCTCCAGAAGTGGCAATGTCAGGGATGACAATCCTTTCAAAACTCCATGAAATCCCTGAAGAATACAATGCCAGGGAGATCAACCGACAGTTTGACCGTCAGAGGCCGTATAGACCTGGGATAACGATGATTTACAAATGGTATTTTGTTGAGTTTTTTCTTGTCTAACCAACATTTGTAAAATCGCACATGGTAAGGATAATCGTACGAAGAGTATTTTTAAAACAGTATATATTAATTAAAACTGTTAAAACTGCGTTCTGTATCCAATATGATGAACATAAAAGACAAAAAATCAGAAAAAGTGATAATATTACCAATTATTAATCGCTCAATAAAGTTTAAGCGTATTCGTTTCCGATTACAATGGGGGTGCTTATAGTTCACGTAGGGGGCGTCGGTGGAGGCAACGGTTCAGGCGTTGACACGGCGTTCATCACTGTAAGGTAAAGGTCCCGGGTTCGAATCCAGCAGCCCTGCATTCACACCCGACATACTTACAAATGGGCTTTTTTCAAAAACACCGCCACCTTGAGGATTTATATATCTGGTGTTGCGAACCCTCGTAAAAAAATTAAATAAATTAAAAAATAGTTCACGTTTAAGTGAGTTTTCCCTGAACACCTCGTTATCGAGTAATTTATCTTACATATTCTATAAATGTAATATATGTATTTTAATACGACAAATATGAATATATACTTCATCAGGGGAAAATAACCTTTAATATGTCTACGTATTGACATATTTAAGTTTTTACAGGCGATCTCAAATTTCCTTGAAGACGAATCAGTCCCCACATTGTCAAGGCCTGTAACGGTAGGAAGTAACAACTAAATTTTCTTTCTTCTTTAAGACCATATATTGACCCAGTACTCGTAAGCAAAAAAGTACTTTCTTTAGATACTTATACTGAAAGCTGAAATGCTGCAATGCATCTGACTTATCAAAATCACCGAGGATGGGCAGAAAAAGATGATAAATAAGTATCAAACTATAAACACAATTTTATTTATTTTTGTAATTCTATTTTTTAATTTTATTTAATAACCGTGGTGAACTAGTTTGGTCAGGAAACGGTTTCCATTTAATTAGTCCTGTCAAAAACATATTTGAGTAATGTCGTAGTATTTAGTGACCGTTAGTTAATGATTATTTGGAGATCATGAGGTACGGTCTGGTGTGTTACTGTCAAATTTTGATTTGGAAGTAATTGGTACACCCCAAAAGGAGTATGAACTGGTGGCGGGGACATGGTGGCTTCATGGCTTATATGAATATTTCAAGAATAAAACTATTAACTGACATATATAGTCAATGGTGATGTGAACAAAATATAGCAATTTTTGAAATGTACTTTCATTAAATTCATACCTAACTGCAGTCTAGTGACGGACGACACCAGAAAATATTCGATACCAGTACTGGATACTGATATCAAAAGAAATATTCGAACTACTCAAGTATCGCAAAAATTATTCGATACTAACGAGTACTTACTCATGTGAGTACTTTGTCGTTTATTCATAAATGATCAACTTACTATCAACTTGAGGGTGAAATACGCTCATGCGTTAAAATAAACAAAAATTTGCAGTTTTTTCATATTTTTATGTATTTTATCATTCAATGGGTACGTAGGTAAGAAGAAGGAAAAGCTGTCAACACATTTCAACTAAATTTACATTTCAATTATATCGTTTTCGAGTTTTGAGAAAACTGATCAACGAGAGTTTTCTTTTCAAATGTTTGACGTATTCCCGCGCAGTTTTCATAATGCCGACGATTCAGTTTTCTTAGTAAATGATTATTCAGAAATCGTGAGATGCGGTCTGGTGTGATGTAGGTTTCAGAAAAAACATTTTCTTTATCGTGCCAACGTTTCGACCTTTATTGAGATCATCTTCAGGGCCTGGGATTTACAAACCTTGTTAAAATTTAATAAATACTTGTAGGATGTGGAAAAAAATGAATTTATACAATGCAAAAAAATATTTTTTTATATTCAATCAAAGTATTTCTACTCAATCAAAGTGATTGTTTTCTGCATACGTGGAACTGTACTCAAAGTGAGTAGAACTACTTTGATTGAAAATTTTTCCACATTCTACTTGTTTTTGTTAAATTTAAACAATGTTTGTAAATCCCAGGCCCTGAAGATGATCTCAATAAAGATCGAAACGTTGACACGATAAAGAAACTGTTTTTATGAAACCTACATCACACCAGACCGCATCTCACGATCTCCGACTAATCATCGACTAACGGTCACTAATCACCACACATTTCTTAGTAAAATAACCTCATGCTTTACTTTTGAGAGGAGACATGATTAGGAACCTAACCTAAGGAGAAGGAAGGCGAACACTTTTTAGGTAATTGAAGACAAAAACATATTATGAAATATTACTGAAATTAAAATTGCGAAGTGCGACGCGGCAAAGAATTATGAGAAGAGTTACCACCAATTCGAATCTCGGTTAACTTTGTTGCCGCTTGTAGGTGTTCCTAACAGTAACTAGTCAACTCCCAGAAAGATATGTTTACAATATTACTTGAACACTCGATGAAAAATCTTTTTGAGTATTTTTACCGTTACTACAAAAAGTACTCGATACCGTAGTTATATCGTATAACAATATTCGATACCAATCGAAAGAAAATACTCGATCCTTTACTTATATCGATTGGTATCGCACGTCACAACCTACAGACCTGCCTACCTCCTTACCTTACATACATACCGACTGTATTTTTATGAATCAAAGGAATTGCTTGATTAAGTCATACTCAAGCAACAATAACAATTCAACAATAATTGAATGGATAGAGCAAGAGAATAAATTATGAGAGACATAATCAGAGAAAGAGAGACAGAAAAAGAAAAATAGGATTGAAACGAAAAATTTATAAAATACGCAGTTTTAGGTTATATTGACCTTTTTTTACAATCAACTAGTTCGAATTTGCAAAAATAAATAAATACTCAAGCTTGACATCTCTAAATTTATTTTCGTTGGAGTGTTTATTATGGTGTTGGCTCTATAGAAATCACAGCTAGTTGGTGGGTTCTATCTAACTAAAAGAAGTACATCAGCATGTTTCCTTTTCTGAGGGTAGATTTAACGACGAATTATAATGATGCTCTTATTTCAACAATACTCGCATTAAGTAATTTTAATCGTTCTATAGAAATAATATAAAGACCTTTAGTTTTCGGGGTAGAGACAGACGAATATTCCGCAGACCGATGTAATTCAAATTCGTAATGCGCTTTGTAGTACATAGTTTTGTTGTCAAAGATGATTTCATTTGTTTATTTATTAAAGTACTCATCCATTCATTGCCGTATCTTCTTCTTCTTAAGTTCTTTCTCGTTAACTCAATTAAGTGAGAGTAAAATTATGAATGTTTATAATATGAATTTATTTCGCTGGCTAAGTTTTTGTAATCCACCAATGTTACAAAAATAATAATTTACTTCAGTTAAGTTTATATCGGGAACTTAAATATTTCGTTACTTCTTTTCTTAGGCCTTATTTTTTGATAACTTCCGAAAATCTTTTGAATTTCTGAAACTATCAATTTTGGTTATATAAAAATTAAAATTTACATCTCTAACTTTATTTTTGTTTCTTAAAATTAGAATGTGTGGTGATTAGTGACCGTTAGTCGATGATTATTCAGAAATCGTGAGATGCGGTCTGGTGTGATGTAGGTTTCAGAAAAACATTTTCTTTATCGTGTCAATGTTTCGATCTTTATTGAGATCATCTTCAGGGCCTGGGATTTACAAACATTGTTTAAATTTAACAAAAACATGTAGGATTTGGAAAACAGTGAATTTATACAATGCAAAAAAAATTTTTTAAAATATTCGATCAAAGTATTTACGCAGAAAACAAACACTTTGAGTGAGTAGAAATCCATCTGCCGATTTCTGAATAATGATATAATTAATGCAACTGACAAAAAGAATTGTGACTACTTGCTTGAAATTATTGACTCTGATATTGTGATACTTAGAAATTTTCCTTCCTCAACCGGATTTTTAGTATAACTTTATGTATACTTCGAGATATCACGTTAAGTCTTTGTGTCAAATAGGTGTCCCTTTCTTTCCCGAATTCGTCTAACCGACCAGTGTCCAGACCAAACCGAACTGTTGTCATTTTTTCAGACGTTTGAGATGTTTCGCCTTCTTTCAGAACAGTGTAAAAATTATTTTTGCTGAATTTGAACAACTTTAATGCTTCCTGAACGTCAGACCTCTGTATATCTCACCTAATTTAGTTTTTTTATATTACATATTTCATAGGTGTCAATCTGTAGTATCTTTTCGTGAAATATAAAAGAGTTCAAACGTTACGGCACAGGGAATTTATTAAAAATTAAAATGTCAACAAATGTCCAACTATTTAGAATTTAGTATAATCAATAACACAATCGTGCCAATTTTTGTTAGAAAATGTTAAACAAAAAGGTGTTTTCAGCGTATCGAAGAATATTTGATATGACCTACCCGAACGTGTTTTTAATCATAACAAGTAAATATGATTTTACATTAAAATACCATTTTCTATACATGAGCTTTTGATTTGTTTAGGCTGTATAGTAAGCAGGAGGCTTTTTACCCAGAAAATATGGTCGGTGAGATAGCTTGTCTCACTCAAAAGAAAGAATATATTCCTATTAAATATTTAAGCAAAATAAGTTCAAAACGTAAAAAATTCGATGTTGATTCAATTATTAATACAAACTTACTTTTTAGGAAAAAACAGGCCCTGAAGATGACTCAATAAAGATCGACACGTTGGCACGATAAAGAAAATGTTTTTCTGAACCCTACATCACACCAAACCTCATCTCACGATTTCTGAATAAAATTATAATTTTATTAACTTTTTCAGTTTTTTTTGCTTTATACTATAAAAAGTCTATCGTTTTCTGTCATTTGAGCTTTCAGATCATCAGTTAACAAGGAGCTGGTTTTTTGGTATTCTACCTACTTTGAAAAGACGAAATTAATTAATTAATTCTAGGAATTTAGTTCTAAATACATTGACTCTATCATTAAAATTTTCTAGGTGAACAAGTTCGTCAAAATATTCGTTTAGATTCACGTCTTTCAATTTTTCCATATCATCTTTTTTGTACTTCTATATTGTAATATTTTTATTTATTTAGATTTTTACAAATTAAGTTTAAGCGTCATAAAATTGCATCAATTTTTGCATCTATCATCCAAAGAGTGGGAGAGGAACATACTGTAATATTTACTGTAAAAGTGGTAATTTGTGAATGAATCAAACAAAAATAATAGGTGAGAGGGAAAATTTAACTAATGAGATAGGACGAAACAGAAAGAGTGGTTGATAATGAGAGAATAAGGCATATAAAACCTATAAAAGTAAACCAGGAGAAAGAGAGAGAGAGAGAGAGAGAGAGAGAGAGAGAGAGAGACAGAGAGAGAGAGAGAGAGAGAGAGAGAGAGATTTAGTGTGAGGAGAAAAAATCAAGGAAGGAGTGAGACAAAGAGTGAAAATGGCAGAATGAGAGGAACAGAGTAGGTATATATGAGAGAATGAGAACGAAGTTATGTTTCAGAACATTTACACAAGATATTGGCAAACCTAACATTTCTAACGGTTTTGTAAATCCCTGGCCGGGGATTAAAGTTTAATCAAGGACCATTTAAGTTGTATTTAGCGTTAGGCTAAAAAATGTTGCTTTCCGGTACTGCCGCCGGGATTTGCCCAGTTTAATTTAAATTTCACAATATCGAATTGCGGTTCGACCCTAACCTGCATTAGTAACACTGAAAGCCTTGTTGTGTAACCTGATGATGTTTAACTCATGTTTAATAATTCATTAATCTTTGTTCTGATGTGTTTAATTTCTTAGTGATTTCTTTCCTGCTTCTAGGAATTATTGAATTTATTTATTTATTCATCAGATTTCGTGGTATAATTGGCCAAATAACATTTTTCAATTAATGAATTTTTATTTAAGATATTGGTTGAGATAAAAAAGCCAGTGTCTCGAGGGGGGTTCGAACCCACGGCCTTCGGCTAAATACGCCGCTGCTCTACCACTTGAGAGCAGTTCTCCCTCTCTCTCTTTTTTCTTTCTTTCGTTTCATTTTATTTTGCCTCACTCTCTTTTATTCTTCACTTTTTTATGTTTATGACTGTCTGTTGGATTATCTCTTTATCTCTCTCTCTTTTTCCTTCTTTCTCTATCGCTTTCCCCTTCTCTCTTTCAACATTTTATTTAATTCATTAAATGAAAGATGTTATTTTCTCTCTCTCTCTCAATCGCTCTTCCTCTCTCTTTCACTCTCTCTCTCTTTCTCGCTCTTTCTCTCCCTCTATCTTTCTCATTCTCACTCTATGTTATTCTCCCTCTCTCTCTTTTTTTCTTTCTTTCGTTTTATTTTATTTTGCCTCACTCTCTTTTATTCTTCACTTTTTCTATGCTTATGACTGTCTGTTGGGTTATCTCTTTATCTCTCTCTCTTTCTCCTTCTTTCTCTATCGCTTTCCCTTTCTCTCTTTCAACATTTTATTTAATTCACTAGTTTTCATGGTCTGCTTGACATCTCAATTAATTCAGGTATTTAATTGAAATAAAAAAATGTCAAGATAGTTCAAGTGGTAAAGCAGCTGCGTATTTAGCCGAAGGTCTTGTGTTCGAACCCCCCTCGTGACACTACTTTTTTATCTCAACCAATACCTTACATAAGGATTAATTATTTACTTATATTACAACAACGTACAGTGTAGGTTTTTCTCAAATCCTAAGCCACAGTTTATACAGAGCATTTACAAAACTTTTGAAAAATGTAAACAACTTGTTTAAATAATATAAAAAATTGATATGTTTGAAATAAACTGCTAAGTTGAAATCAGTGGATTGAAATTTATTGTTGTGATTTAGTTTGTATGAGCCCAAGAATTTTCCCCGTCGTACGATGATAGGGTCATTAATTTTCTTTAAAGCATCGAGGTGGCCGTTGATCTTGAGGGATTTGAGCAAAAATTTTTTGGTTGTTGTCGGGTCGTGAGGAACATTTTAACCAGCTCACGTAGTAGGCGGTGGCAACTAAATCGAGTTAGCCGGCTGTATTTTAATTCCGGACAGGATCTTAGGGCTGACCATTAACCTGGTGCCCAGGCCTAACCCATTTAGAACAAGGTCTATTGACTTCTCAGATCAGAACGTTTTTTCTTAACTTCCACGACTATAATTCTTACCGTGAGCTAGTCGAAAAAAGCTCAAACCCATTAAAATATCAATAAAATTATATTTTTTCACGATATAAAAATAAAAGAATGAAAAGGTCGAAAATATGGTCTAATTAACTATATTTCTTTTCAGTGATAACAAAGAATAAACTATAAAGAAATGCTTTTTATCTCGACCAATACCTTGCATAAATTACAATAATTGAAAGAGTAATTTTATTGATCGGACCACGAACGATTTAATAAGTAAAATGAAGTATATCTTCACAAAAGCTCTTCGTGGCCATTTCATTTGTCGCAGAGAAAACGCAGAGAAAGAAAGATTACACGACATATGAAAAATGTCAGAAAAGGAGGGAAAATTCAAAAGGTGGGGTTGAGATGGGAAGTTGGCGTAATAGTGGATCGAGGTCGCAATAGCTCAACTGGTAGAGCAGCGGCGTATTTCGCGGAAGGTCATGGGGAAAAAATCGCAATAAAAAAAATACCTGATCATGGAATTGCTATATAAAAACTGGATAGTTACATTGTGAAAAAATCAGTTTTTAGTACACAAACAAAGAAAAAATTATTGGAAGATATATTTTCATTTAAGTCTTAACATACAGGTTTTAATAATTTTAAATATTTTAAATTATTTTCTGTTTTTGTTTGTCTCTCTCGATTTGGTTTAAAAGAAATTTTTCATTAAACTTACTAGTTTTTCCAACTAGTTTTGTTTTATTACATCATCATCAGGGCTACAAAAATAACTGAATATTACATTTACGGTAATTTATATAATGTTTACTATTTAGTATATTTGCCTAATAGATTACACGACATATGAAATGTCAAAAAAGGAGGGAAAATTCAAAAGGTGGGGGTTGAGATGGGAAGTTGGTGTCCGAGTGGATCGAGGTCGCGATAGTTCAAGTGGTAGAGCAGCGGCGTATTTAGCCGAAGGTCATGGGAAAAAAATTCGCAATAAAAAAATACCTGCTTATGAAATTGTTATATAAAAACTGGATAGTTATATCGTGAAAACAATCAGTTTTTACTATACAAACAAAGAAAAAATCATTGGAAGATATATTTTCATTTAAGTCTTAACATACAAGTTTTAATCATGTGAAACATTTTAAATTATTTTCTGTTTTTGTTTGTCACTCTCGATTTGGTTTAAAATAAATTTTTCATTAAACTTTCTATTTTTTCCAACTAGTTTTGTTTTATTACATCATCATCAGGGCTACAAAATTAACTGAATATTACATTCACGGTAATTTATATAATGTTTACAATTTAGTATATTTCCCTAATAGATTACACAACATTTGAAAAATGGCAAAAAGGAGATAAAATCCAAAAGGTGGGGTTGAGATGGGAAGTTTTTGTCCGAGTGGATCGAAGTCACGATGACTCAAGTGGTAGAGTAGCGGCGTATTTCGCCGAAGATCGTAGGTTCGAATCCCCTAGTGACACTGACTTCTAATCTCAACGAAGACCTTACATAAAGATTAATTAACTGAAATAAGTTATTTGGTCGATCGGACCAAGAACTCTAATGGATTTATACAGAAATAGTTTCACCTTCAAAAAAATAATTTCATATATTTTGTATTAAAAACTTAATACTGAAGATAACTAGAAGCCGAAACAAACACAAACAAACTACAAATAATCACCTCGAAGACTTTAAACAGAGATCGTACAAACTAAAAATTATTTTGATAGATGTGATTGATATACAATAATATACATAATTAAACAAAAAATAAAATACTAATTTTTTCACTTACATAACCTAAGTATTTATGATTTTTTATTAGCATTTATTCTCCTTTAATAAAGTGGGTTTCTGTAGAATAACTGTACAAAAGGGTTGTGGCCTACATAAAAAAAGGAAAGTTTGACAATTCCGAAGGAGTGTTAGTTTCACTTTCCCGCTGGTAACGGGATTAGGAAGAGCAAGGGCGTAATCGCATTGTGCCACTCTTACGCCGCCTCCTGGTTAAAACAACATTGCGACCCTGGGCAATAGACAAAAGCTTAATTACTTTCTGATATCCCTAAAGGGTTGGGATTAAAAATCTCTATCATATACAGAACTATGTATATAGAAACAAATGTAGAATTGTTTAATTAACATCTTATTATTTTTTATAATCTACATAAATTTAACTGGTAGTGTATACAATTTGGACAAATCTACTATTAAAACGACATGCAAAAATCAAGCTGCTGGAGCAAAGGATTATGTCAAAACACACTGATTATGTTTCAACACCCAAATGACAGAATGAGAAGACAGATTTATTAAAAGAACTATAAATTTAAGGCTGGAGAAAAACGATGGAGTAAGAACAAAAAATTCGCCTTCAAGGAAAAAACATTGAATCATGGCTATCCAACCTAAACATTTCGTTATTTTCACTGTCCTAACTCACCTAACCATAACCGTTATCTAAACTTATATTCAATAAAAACAAGTAAACAAACACTATCATTATACAATACTGGAACACACAAAACAACCCCGTCAATTGCACTAGAAATACAGCTATTGGAAAGTTGTGTGTGGTGTTTAATGATCGTTAGTTTATGATTAATTGGAAATCGTGAAATGCGGTATGGTGTAACGTAGGTTTTTAGAAAATATTTTCTTTACCGTGCCAACGTTTCGAGCTTTTCTGAGATCATCTTCAGGGCCTTGTCTTGTTTGCGTTTCAACAAAAAAGTTCTCTGATTGATAACCGGTGCAAGTTTCTTCTCATAGATAACGGTGTCCTTCAGAATACTCTTTGATTGATTCAAATCTGTTCATAGAAACCAATGAATTCCCTACACGAGAAGAACGAAGAACATGGGATTTCAACACATATGGACACCAAGCAAAGAACTAAGGACATCGCCAAAAATGAAGAAACTTGCATCCGCTATCAATCAGAGAACTTTTTATTGATATGCAGACAAAACAAGGCCCTGAAGATGATTTCAATAAAGGTCGAAACGTTAGCCCGATAAAGGAAATATTTTTCTAAAACCTACGTCACACCAGACCGCATTTCACCATTTCCAAATAATCTATTGGAAATATTGAAACAAGAAGAACCTAGGAAAAGCCACCCAGGTTCCAAAAAAAATTAAAGTATATGAGGACATAACAATTTGGGCCAAAACACTAACACATAAACGCTCAAAAATGAATAGTAGTGCCAATTTAGGAGTATCTACTTTCCCTAGCATTTTTATTTTTATGAAAAAATTGTCATACAAAGAGCGGTGAAAGGTGATGATATAATGAATATAAAAAATATTTTTTTCCATTGTATAAATT
Source organism: Cimex lectularius (assembly GCF_000648675.2). NCBI lineage: Eukaryota > Metazoa > Arthropoda > Insecta > Hemiptera > Cimicidae > Cimex > Cimex lectularius. Next base: position 750,559 of record NW_019392782.1, read on the forward strand.
CACTTTTTTCCACATCCTACATGTTTTTGTTAAATTGAAACAATGTTTGCAAATCCCAGGCCCTGAAGATGATCTCAATAAAGATCGAAACGTTGGCACGATAAAGAAAATGTTTTTCTGAAACCTACATCACACCACACCGCATCTCACGATTTCTTTATAATCATCAATTAACGGTCACTAATCACCACACATTTCTACACGGGTGATGATATCTTTGAAGTCAGAATTTGAAGGAATTTCGTAACAAAGCTCCAACAGAAATGTTTGCCTCATGTAAAAACATTAAATAATGGATATATATTCTAATCCGTCCACAACTTCCCACTAACCGTAACATAGTCTAACCTAAAACTAGTCTAATCATAACCTAATCCTAACCAAATTAAACATAGCCGTTCTTAGCATTACCTAACTGATATCAACCTACCTGAACTCAATCATTGCGAATCCCTCGGCAACGCCTGTCCTAGGACTGAAAATGGGTGTGGCACCACCGAATATATTTATATTAACAATTATATGACTGAGCATACAGTATCGGAACTATGGATCAAAATAAAAGCCTGATGCCTCTTAGCTTTAAGCTGTGGAGAAAAATAATAGTTTTCCTTAACACACAATGTCCAAAAAACTTTTTGTCGCATCAATCTAATCAATCTATATCAATCTAAATTGACTGGACATTTGGTAGTGTTGGTTGTTCTGAGAGTGGTAGAGCTATGCAGTAATGATAACGTTTTTTGAAGGCTAATGTTATAACTAAAGCTGTTGCGAAACGCAAATCGTATGAGAGCTCGCAAAAAGCGGCAGGCACAGAAAACTGTTCAGAGTCGACAAGAGCAACAGCCAATCTAGAAAAAATCTTAAATGGACTGCATAACGAATTAGTATTGACAAAAGTGTGTGTGTGTATGTTTGTGACTGATTTGTGTTTTTCTTTTGTAAAATGTTATCGTTAAGTGGATACTTTGATAAAACCATTGATAAAATTCACTCTTGAAAATCAAAAAGAGATCAAAACGTTGTGTCACGAGCGGGATTCGAACCCACGACCTTCGGCTAGATAGGCCGCTACTCCAGTTGTGTCATCGAGACTTCGATCCACTCGGACACTAACTTCCCATCTCAACCCCACATCAGAATTTTCCCTCCTTTTTAAGCGGACCATGAAAACTAGTGAATATATAATTAACACTTCAATTTTAGTACTTGACCTATAAAAAAGAACTACTTAACCTTGAACAAATTGATGGTACCGGTTGAAATAAATTAGTAAACTATTTAATTACATCTATCTCTTGAAATAGGATGAGAGTCAAGGGCGAAAAAAACACGTCGCATTTAAGGTTGATGTTTTCTTTAATTAGAAAACAATCCCGTCATCATCCCCTTGTGTAACTTTATTCTTATTTACCTAACGCGACAACCAACACAAATACGTATACGTTTTTCCATCATTATCTTGAGCAACGGGTTTTTAATGAAAGAGTTCTAACACTGAATAGTTTGATTACAGTCTTTAAAAAATACATGACTTATAGATAATTATTAAAGTTTTGGTAACAGGATTTTTCTTCTTCATTTTAACGGGTTTTTCCAGGCTTCTGCACGATTAAGTCCCCTTTTTAAATGATAAAAGCAAGGTTTAAAATGTTCAAAACTCACATAAATCTTTAAATCAAGACAAAGCTGTCCTTTAATCGGTCAAACAATCAACAGTCTGATCCAATCGGCGACTTGGAGGTGAAAATGTAGACTTTTATCTGGAAATTTCACCGAACAAAGCTGAAACAACGTCCGCCCGGCCTTTTGTTTATCCGGCACAGGAATCTTTCCAAGGTAAACTCAGTTTTGTGCGGTATAAGAAAACAAAATGAAGTGAGGTCAAAAGGAACTTAGACGTGCCCGTGTTTACTGTTCTTAAGAAATAAAAGGATCCTTTAACAAGGACTCGTCAATCTTTCGGACAGTCCCGAACGTTGTGGAAGTATTCTTACGCGGTCCTTATTTCCCTTCCCTTCTCATTTTCTTGATACATTTTATATGTTTGTTTCCTTTTGACCGCTTTTTACTGCACAATGTAGTAGGGATAGTACTGAGGTGAATTTGCTATTGAAATAAGCTGATATTATTTTCTTACAGGACTTTGACTTCAGAAGTTATTTTGCCAATTGTTAGTTTAATATGACACATTTTAAATCAATCAAATTATTATTAATTCAATAATCAAATGAGTCAATATTTGTTATTTAATATTACTACAATAAAACACCAAACGGATTTTTTGAATTATTGCAAAACGTTTTATCACTTATTACTTTATTAAATGGTATTTCTCTTCGCTGCGCAATTTCTCGATATATTTTATATGTTTGTTCCATTTAGACCGCTTTTTACTGCAAAATGTGGTAGGATAGGACTGAGATGAATTCGGTATTGAAATAAGCTGATATTATTTTATTACAGGACTTTGGCTTCAGAAGTTATTTTGACAATTATTAGTTTAATATGACACATTTTAAGTCAATGAAATCATTATTAATAAGTATATTAATTAAGGTTTTTAGTTGAGATAAAAAAGACAATGGCAGTGTCCGAGTGGATCGAGGTCACGATAGCTCAAGTGGTAGAGCACCGGTGCATCTGGCCGAAGATCGTGGGTTCGAATCCCGTTCATGCCATTGACTTTTCTATCTCTACTAAAAACCTTAATTAATTGTAATATATTAAATTGGTCAAGCGGACCACGAAATCAGAAAATTAATAAGTACATTGAAATTCGTGGCCCGATTAACCGAATAACCTTTTTCAATTAATTAATCTTTATGCTAGGTATTGGTTGAGATAAAAAAGTTACTGTCACGAGGGGGATTCGAACCCACGACCCTCGGCTCAATACGCCGCTGCTCTACCACTCGAGCTATCGTGATATACAATTGAATTTATTCATTAGATTTCATGGTCAAATTGGCAAAATAAAATCAATGAATCTTTATATAAGATTCATGGTTGAGATAAAAAAAGTCAGTGTCACAACAGGGGTTCGAACCCACGACCTTGAGCTAATACGCACTACCACTTGAGCTCCGACATTTGAAAACTTGCAAAAATGAAGGAAAATTAAAAAAATGTGGGGTTGTGATGGGAGGTTAGTGTCCGAGTGGATCGAAGTCCCGGTAGCTCAAGTGGTAGAGCAGCGGCGTATTGAGCCGAGGGTCGTGGGTTCGAATCCCGCTCGTGACACTAACTTTTTTATCTCAACCAATACCTAGCATAAAAATTAATTAATTGAAAAAATTAATATTTATATAAATTCATTCAATATTCAAATTAGCCAATTAATATTTTTTTACATAAAATTACTACAATAAAGCACCAACAAGATTATTGAATTATATCAAAAATGTTTTATCACTTACGAATTAAATGTTATTTCCCTTCACAAGGAGATATTTGAAGTAAATGTTGACGACCAAAATTACAGAGCTTCGTTTTTACTACTGGCCGTTCGAAGAAGGATTCTGTCCCAGGATAATACCCGGAGTTTTGCAGAAGTTTCTTTTTTCCCATCGTTACCAACATACTGGGTCACTGTATACATCAACAAGCAGAAATGTTTTTGACCCAGTTAGTTCCGTTAAATTCTCATGATCCTCTGAGGGAACGTTTGGTAAATTAAGTATTGAAGTTCGTAAGGATTTTCTTGAGACTTCTCTTGAGGTGTATATCAAACGGAATGACCGACAAAAACCCTTTTATTTTCCTATTATACAGCGATGAAGAAACCATATGTATGTTACAACAAATGTTTTTATATTATTTATCACGAGGTTTTACTATTTACGAAGAAACAACAGTACCCTGAGAGTGTTGTTCTGTCAGGATTTACAATCATCAAAACAACCTACAGAAAACGAGGGATGGTGATATTATGCACATTTTTAGCTTTATCAGGATCCTGCCTGGGGCAAGAAGGATAATAAGACGATATGAGCTTGAATGTTGGGCTTTGGGATCATTACGGTTTCAACTGAGTTAATAGTATGTTATCTTTAATATAGCGTTGTAACTGTACATCAGACAAAGAATTCTTTTTTTCAATTTCTTTTGTATTTTGGTCTTAATTAAGCCATATCCTGGGGCCTTTTGGGAAGGTACGTTTTTAATAAAATGTTTTATATCTTAAGGAAAAATGTATGGGATTAACTTGTTTATTTTTTAATTATTTTTATGCCTTACATTATTGACATTTCATTGCCACTGATTTAAGTTTTGTTGTGTGTTGAAAATGTATGTTTCTCCATACAGCATATCATATTTATATTATTCATCAAACAAACCGATTTTCAAATTTGTAAATTGTAAAGCAAGGAAAGGTTTTCAATCTGGATACACAGAAACAGGCTGGCAGAAATTCTTCTCTGTTTATAAAAAAAAAATTTAAATGTAATATCTCAAGTCAACGAAAGTTTATATCTTGATTTTACGATAATATTCTCAATAAAAAGGCATAATTTTGATTAAATATATAGAATTCTATTCTGTTCTTCGTACAATCAACTTTCCTTTTATTTTGGAATTATTCATTTATTAAAATTTTAACAACTTCATAAAGCCTCATATAAGTCCCTACTTATTTAAGAAAAATCCTATGGAAACTTATTTTTTAAATCCAAAATTCTCAAAATAATATAACTCAATTAAATTATCAATTATTATTCTGAAAATTATTACATCCTCATTTCTACTTGGACAGTGTATCTTGTGATTTTATGACTTAGGCTAAGCTTTCGATCAATTTTAGCCTGTTCATCAATTGCACCTTCTTCTACATTTACCTCATCATTCCAAGCTACCACTGATCAATTTTACTAGTAATTAAACATAATTGTCTATCCATGCTGGTTTTTCTCAGAGAAGCGTGCAAAAATGAGCACCCTTCCCAGGCCACACATAAATTTTATATTTTTTCCTATCGAATCGTTCAATATCATTCTGCTAGAGTCTTAGTTCATAAAAACAATACTTTTATCTTTTGTAAAAAACTTAGTCATACATTCGATTTTTATAAAAATTTTCTTAAAAAAGCAGGTATTTTATTTCGCTTAAATTCATCCTGATCCCTTTATGAAAGCTTTTTTCTTAATTAGAAATCTCAATGTTAGGCCAATTCTTGTACCATATTTTTGGTATTAAACCTTTTATGATTTACTCAAGGGTAAAGAGTAAACAACATAATAAATAACAATATTTATTTAGAAAACATTATAATGATAAATACAATTTTTCTCAACAAAATTCTATAATATTATGGCACATACATAATATGAAGACAATAGTGATGATTTTTCTTCATTTATATTTTGTTTTGTACAGTGAAACACCTTTTAACATATATATATTTATATCTGAGTTATGAAATACATATATAATAGATACCAACTAAATTTATGTACATACAAGGTTCAGAGATTTCCTGCCACCAGATCCCCATAGGAAACTGAACCATATATCGTTTTAAAAATTCAATACTCCTTACACTTAGGTGATATTTACATTTAAAAAACATTTAGAATGATTTTGATAGATGAGAGATGTCAGAGCAGGTTGAGACAATTAACCAATTATATAATACAATATATATACAAGAAGGATTTTGACATTTTCCCATCTATCGGGAATCCCGGAACGGAACCCCAAAAAACTGTGAATAGACGTTATGTTCAAAAATGACGCCGTCCTGGAACGTTTTGAACTTTTTCGAATGAAATATTATTTACAGGTATGTCGGAACAAAACGATTTTCCGTTAGAAATGCGGAAAAACTGACGTAGGCGATTCACAACGTGCATCCTGTTTTCTAAAAACCTCCCACAGCAAAAACAATTTTAATTAATTTTTTTAAATGATTATTATATTTTATATCAGACCATTTATAATAGGAAAGTAAATAGTACTCAAAATATAAAAAATGTACGAAAAGTATATTTGTAAAACTTTTCATAATTCACTTTCAAACTGTACCATAAAAAAATGTTTACTCGATAGATTTATATAGATTTTTAATTTAAAACGGTTGTTTTTGACTGAAAAATGTAATAATAAAGTAAGGTTTCACGGTAATAAACCAATTTATCATTACATGCAATAATAAAGTTTATGTACGTTAACTTTATAGTGTCGTGTATTTGGTCAATATTGACATTTAATCTATTGTCAATTTGGTTATTTTGGCAGTTAGCTTGTTTGCTTAATAACATTTCTAATTGAATTATTATTCAGTTAACTTTTAGCATGTAGAGTATTCGAATTAATTAAACTAAATTTTATAATAATTGTTGTATGGTATGTATTTCTGTTTTCATTATTTTTTAATATGCTTGATCATTATTTTTCTATGGTCTTACATATTAATAATGCAAATAGTTGAAATTTATTGAAATTCGAACGATTTTCATGAGGGGGTACGTTGTGAATCGACTCGCGTCCGACTCGAGGCCAGGAGGAATAAAAAGAAAGCCTCTTTTATTTTGTATTCTGAGAAAAGTGTTGAGTACATCTTGATAATGTTATCACCGGTTCCTTGCTGCGTTGTTATCTTTTAGTGCGGCTAACCCTTTGCCAAACCGCCCCCCTCGACTTTGGTTTATTGTACCCCTTTGGCAGGGGGTGCAACCAACCCCGATCCCTAGGAGTTTTATTTCACTACCCCTCGGCATAAAAGGCAGAACAACCATCGCTATAGAATAGAATCGGATTTTATTTTCAAAGCGCCATTTTTTCTTTAACCATTTTACTATATTTTAATCGAATAATTTAAATTATAGATTTTATTTTTTACTGATTTTTTGCTATATGTCAAAACGTTGTCCTATTTTATTGTTTATGTTTTATTTATTAGTTTAATTTTGTTTTGTTTTTAGTCGTTTGAATATATTTAACAACCAGGAATAGGGTTTAAAAACAGAAAGAAACCGAAAAATCAATCAAACATAAAGTAGACCAGTAAATGTAATAAACATTTTATTACATGGTTGTTCTCTTATTTTCCAGACTCTTCGTCTCAAAATCAATCGTCTCTTTTAAGCGAACATTTAGAATATCAAATTTTCGAGCACCGCGATAAAAAAAAAAAAAAAAAAAAAAAAAAACAGCTTTCGACGTCTAAACCTTTAAATATTCACCCCTCGATACCACTCTGAAACATTTCCAGAAATGAGGACGAGGATATTTTGAGTAAATTCTTCTCCATTAAACCTTATTTTCTATTCTCTTATGAGGCTAATTATAATGCATGAATTCCGGCTATAAATTTTAATTCTGTATAAAATTATCCCGTTCGTACACAATATTCATATTCATCCCATATTACAAAGAATTAAACAAAGAAATTGAGACAGACAATGGAAGAGAGAGTGAGACAAAACATCAGCACGGTTGTACATTCATGTTGAGCGAGAATATTACGAAACTAAGCGAATTAACAGATATTTTTCACCGATGAAACTGGTACTTTAAAGAAAAAAGTGTTTCGGTCTTTGGCACCACTACATTTATTGTCCCCAGCGTTTAAAAAAAATATTTACCAGTATAATACATTAATCTTGTATTGCAACACTTCAGTAATATGAAAATATTAGAAAATCTTGCTTATGTTGTTAATTAAAAACAAAACATAATAAACTGATTTTCAATTTATTAAATTATTTTTTAAGTTAACTATGTTACTCTTAATAATTTATGTTATCTCTGAAAACATGACAGCATGACATATGACAATATTAAGAGGGTAGCAACCACTTTTCTGACAAAGCAGTAATCTATATTTTTATATATAGATTATAAATATATTCTTTGGTTGGGCTTTACTGGTACAAAGTCACGAAAGAGAAAAAAAATACGTACTATCATTCCTGTTGGAAAGGTGTCTGACAAAACTAGCAAGAATAGTCTGATTAGTTAAAGTTTCCATACTTTTTTCTCCAAAACACGTCAAAATGATAAATCGATTTTTTTCGTTTTGGACGACGATTTTGACAAGGAAATTCTTTTAAACGAGAAGCGAAGAAAATTTTTTTTTGTTGAACAAAGGTCTTAAGATTTTTTATCTGATTTTTTTTTTTCATTTGGTAGAAGAAGAGAAAGCTAAAAATTGTATCGAAAAGAAACGGCAGGGGAAAAGGATTTTTTTGAATATAAGAACATATTGTAAAAAATTGTCACAATTTTAGGAAAAAATACGAATCACTGTTTTTAAATTCATCTAACTACAACTCTAAATTGCAAGAATTTAGTAAAGTAAATAAATTATAAGAAAATGTTACAAAAAATGCCAATGTTTTGGTTTTTACGTAGAGCAAGAATAGACAAATAAGTTGATCAAAAGAACTATCTTAGAATTTTTTTTAAACTTGCTCATATTGATCTAATTAATTTTGCATTTTGAAGAACAATAACAAACATTTGTTGTATGCACTCTCTTTAAAAGAATCCAGGAGGAGAAAAATATTTGTATAATTATAAAAATATCGCGTAAATGGTTGTCACAACTTTAGTGGGGGAAAGGAAAAATTATTTATAACAATTTTAAATATAAAATAGATAGGATGTAATAGGTCAAAAAGAATTTGAGAAAATGGTACAGAAAATTGCAAGATTTTATATCAAAATCTAAAATGATGAAGCGTATACAAATATCTAAAACAAAATGGTCTATAAAACCGGTAACCCGTGTAAATCCAGTTTTCTACAAAATTCTGCATCATCTTGATTGATATATAATTTTTTAGAGTATATCAACTAAAAATCTTTTACAAAAAATCCTAAAATTAAAAAAAAATATATTTCTTTCATAAAGAAGTGAACATTTTATTATAAATTTTGTTTATACCTTATAATAATCAATCTAGACTTTATAAAAAAAACCTAGCTACGAATTCCTAGTTTGCTCTGTAAAAAAAGCCTGTTTGCAATAGGCCAACTGGGACTGGCTTTCGAAAAACTAAACCAATTTTTAGACTAATAAAAATGCTTGAAAAGTATCTTGAAAAAAGGTAAAATATTGAGGTTTAATACTTAAAAAAATAAAGGCTCTCATAATAACGCAAAGAGTATGTAATTAGAAATCCATCGAGTTGAAGAGGATTTAAATATATAAATAAAAAAAGCGTTATTCGTTTGGAAAACTGATGCCTTAAATTTATATAATTAAATACAAATTTGATTGATAATTTTGTTACGTTTTTATCTGAACTAAAAGATATAAAAATGTAAGAAAATCAAGTTTAGCTTTAACTTATACTAAATGTAGTTTTTTTATAGTTTTTTTTTTTAGCTTGAAGTATTTTTGCCCTACTGGTGACAAAATTCAATAAATATTTAGACATTACAAATTTGGAATAGTTATAATTTTTGTTCTTAGATTTAAAAAAGTGTTGCAATACAATTTGTCCTAATTAAGAAAAAAATTTACGCTGGTATCATTTCTTCAATTTCTCTCTTAACAATGACATTTGATTTTTAACGAAACAAAGGACACATGTAAAACATTGTCAATAAATAATTTTGAACATTTAAGGAAATGACATCCCTATACATGGTACTTATGGTAGAAATCAGATCTCGGTAACACAAGGAATCTACTAATATGAGTATTGTACACACTTGCTTACAATAATGACAAAATTGAAAACATAAAATATTCCACTTTTAAATTTTACTAAAGTACATTATCACATGGATTTTTTTTAGAAATTTGTGTCACACGGCCAGTCGGCCGTTTTATCACTTCACATTGACCATAAATTCAGGGTTTTTTTTCATTTAAGTCAGAATAGTTTTAAAACTATGATAGCACGCACTCTCTTGGCACTTTGTGATTTCAGTAAATATCTGACGTAGCGGATCACACCTGGGTGTGTGTGTTGCTGTGCAGCTGGTCGCTTTCAGGCTGGTTTATTGCGTTTCCCGACGAATAGTACTGAAAGAGGGTGTCTCGTTTCTATATTGAACAAACAGAAAACAAGAAAGACAAACAACGTTTAATTCAAAGGGCAATTCGGATGGGCCTGGTGGGGCATACAGACAAAAGCGAATGCAATCGACTATCCTGCGCTTGTCCTGGCACACTTTTTTCTCTTGCAGTCCGTTTTTTTATTTTTCTTTATCATGCCCCTCCGCGCAAAGCGTTAATGCAAACAAGGCTAATCGTCTTTCTGATGCCACAAGTTCCATGCTGAAGCAAGCAATAAATAAGAGCAAAAAAAATTTAACATAACAAGGTAGCACGATTTAACGAAAAGTGTTCATAGAAAAAGCTCTAAAGCGTATCATAAAAAAAATCAAAATCGTGCAGAAAAATTTTAAACCTTTCAAGAATTGGTAAAAAATAAGCATTTTCTTTATTGAGAAGACATTATTTTTATAAGAAGACAATATAAACAATGTACAAAAAATGTTACAAATCTGAAATCATTATAAACATTTAAATTTTGTCAATAGATTCTGAAAAAAACAAAAAAAACAGTTCATTTAAATTTATTTTTCTTTTAATTTACAAATAAATAAATAATAAATCGAAACCATGCAGACTGTTATACATGCTTCATCAAAATAATGAAGATGTATTTGTACAGTAGGTTAAAGACGTTTTTGTTTGCGTTGCATTTTTTTTTTTTTTATTTGCTTAACGTCTGAACTTAAAGACATTAAGTTAAAGACGTTAAAATGGCTGCATGCTTAGAAAAAGCTTGGTTGAATAATTTGTACTCACTATGATAAAAAGCCCTCTTTGCTTTATTCTATTTGCCTGTTGTACGCCATGCAACTTTATTACTCTATCCCGTACAACTCAACATAAAAATCGGTATGCACAATATTTCGAAAGAGTAAAAAGGAAAAAAATAAAGATAACATGAAAGGGTGAAAAAAATAAAATTAAAAATAAGAAAGATATAGTAAGAAAGTTGAAAAAAACCAATATTGTACAACATTTAAAAGACTGAGCAATGTTCGAATGTTACATTGAATAACACAGCTTTATACATTTTATTTTTTTAAACCAATTTTTTTCGATTAAAAATCCGATCAAAAATTATACCAAAAATACATAATATTGAATGTATTCGTACAAGAAGCGTACTGTCATATTTTTTTGACTTGAAAACTTGTAACATGCTTATACATAAAAAATTTAAATTTTGTATTTTATCTAAAGTTATATTGTTTTAAATAATTATTGTGTAGATTGTTAGTAATTTTTATTAAGGCAGGCAATCTTACTACTATGCATAGTCATGCATCTACATTTTAAAATATTATTTAACTTAATTTAGCCTGTATTAAGGCAAATAATTATTGAAAGAATCACCAATATTTTTATATTAAATAAATATGTATTGTGATTTCAAAGTTAAAATATGATTCTTTCCATAATTATTTCAAATATTAATATATACTTTGTAATTATATTATAATAATGATAAATATTAATTGATATATGATTAAAGCTTTTGCTTTTTTTTTGTTTACAAAAGAACATCTATTATAAAATACATCAGCTATGATTGACTTTACAGTATTGACATATATTGGACTCACAGATCAAATTTGGCGAATTTTGGTTTTTTAAAAGGAAATGTGATATTCTCTTTTAAAAGTGTTGTGCTCCCTAGAGGGCATACTTACTCTGGTATTGTCGTACTCTCTCCCGCCGATGGTCAGACGGGCTTTGGCTTTCATAGCGTCCGAAAGGGGTATCTGAAAATCAAGAGGTTTAAAATTTAAAATTTTGAAATTCGTGTGTTACAAAGAGAAATTACACTAGTCCGTATAAAGAGGTCCTGTACGGACCGTTAATTAAGGTCGGAATAAGAAAAACTCAGCAACGCTAAAATACTGATGGCTGTGTCATTTTAAGGGTGGAAAACCGAAAAAAAATAAGGTGGAAAATAATAAACTCTAAACGAAAACAATACGATGAAATCAATACACCAATACTGCCAAAACTCCAAATTAATTTAATAAATTATTTTGTATAATAATTCATAAATGAAAATGTGGCAAAAAGAATCTATCGTATTATACACCAAAAACATAAAATTTAATTTTATATAAACGTTTCAAATTTTTCTTCTTTGAATTCTTACAGAGGTAGAAACGGCCGTAATTTATTCATTAACAGTTCAATCAATTACTATTTTGGCCTGGTATCAAAAATTTTAAAGTGTTCATCGGGTATTGTTGGCCCATCATTATGAAACTTAATAAATAAAATTATGTACAGCGGAATCTTTCCAGATTTTCTAATAAAAAAAAAAAGGCAAACTACAGGTCAATATCAGTTTCATAGTTTCACTAATATCTAAGGTAAAAGCTTCTCTACACGTGGTCTCGTTTTTCTACCTGAAGTGAGTGTATTTATTGGCGAGAATGTGTGAGTGTATGAGTGGTCGGAATATCGAGTACACCACAGACCCACCGATCTAGGATAGATATCTCTTTGTGTGTTTTGGGTAGAATGAATGTATTTATTGGCGCGAAAGTGAGTGTGTATGGGTGGGTTGTGCAGGAATATCAAGTACACCACAGACCCACCAAACTAGGATAGATATCTCTTTGAGTATTTTGGATAGTATGAATGTATTTATTGGCGCGAAAGTGAGTGTGTATGGGTGGGATATGCAGGAATATCGAGTACTCCAAAGACCCACCAATTTAGGTTAGTATATTAGGCTATAATATCTTTTAGAGTGAACAGGCGGAGGCACTGTTGTAATTTTAAATGCGCCAGTGGCTCCGCATTTTTTAAATTTGTAAATACAGAATGATTGGTTACTGTTTGAGTGAATGTATTTATTAGTGCGATAGTAGTGTGGGTCTATGGTGGAATATCGAGTGCCCCATAAACCTACCAACCTAGGTTAATATTTTAGATTAATTGTAATTTTAATTGTACTTAATGTATAAATGTATTTATTAGCGTGAACGAGGGCGCGTCTTCAGAGGAATATCGAGAACCCTCTTTTCGCCACGTGTGGGATGGCTAAAAATGTAGAAATAACGTCCCAGAACATAACCAGAAAGATTGCCAGACTTCCTACAGAAAAGATAACTTAAAAAAAAAAATATATATATATATATTTTTAAACGTGAGGTGGAAGAAATGTAAGGTGCTGGCAATAGCCCAGGCAGATAGCCGGCCGGGGGAAAAAATCAAAGGTAAATAAATGAATACATAATCTTTACTTAAAATTTCCAAAATGTGACTTGTTCTTTGAATGATAAAACTTTATCAGTGTCTAAATTCTGTTTGGCTCCTTGTAGTCAGCTTCTTAGAATAAGATAGAACTTATACGTATTTCGATCAGAAAAATAAACCTGAACAATAATAAACCTATTTGGTTTTTTTTTTATCCATTACTAAACCGCTACTTACTTTTGCTCGTGTTGCTTCTGTGTGAGATTTATAGCAAAATTCAAGAAGAGCAACAGCCATGGCGAGAATGAGTCCGCCTATCAATATGTAGAATATCCCTGCAACGTTGCTCAACGACAATTCGTTTCTCGATGTGTCCTGAAAATGTTGTGTTAGTAAATAAGTTGATTTTTTTTACTTTTAATTTTACCTTATCGCCGTGTTTGCACTCTGTTCTATCGTACCACCATTTGTTTTTCAGTTTTGCAAGTTCTCCCGTCTCGATCAACGACAGGACCGCTAAATTAACTACTTCCCTGTAAAAGAAATTATATTATTAATAATGGCAAAAAGGAGGGAAAATTCATAAGGTGGGGTTGAGATGGGAAGTTAGTGTCCGAGTGGATCGAGGTCACGATAGCTCAAGTGGTACAGCAGCGGCGTATCTAGCCGACGATCATGGGTTCCAATCCCGCTCGTGACACTTACTTTTTTATCTCAATTAAAAACCTTAATTAACTGAAAGATTTTAATAATATAATAATATTCAAAATCAACAACCTGCATTTTGTTCGTGTTTGTTATTTGATATTATTACTTCATCATATTAAGTTAATGATCAAATCACCCTCACCAAAGACAAGTCTAGACAAGTATTATTAAAACAAGTTTATGATGCAAACTTGTACGTGAACTGAATGATTTATTTCGAATAAAAGTCAACTTATTTTTTTAACATGAATATGGTTTTGGGCTATAGACATTTTATTGGGTAAAAATATGGTTTGCAAGAGTTAGGATAGGGTTAGGATAATGTTCCTTTTTTGAGCTACCTCAAAGTTGTACATTCATAAAGAAAAAGACAAATGAACAAATTCCTATCCATTTCGAAAAATGAAATTGTAGTCCAAATGAATATACAAGATTCAATATTGATTTATGAAATATTATTTGAGAATAATGTGTAGAGATTAGTGACCGTTAATCGATAGTTATTCAGATATCGTGAGACGGCATCTCACGATATTTGAGAATAATAATACAAAAAATTAAATTGACACTAAAAATATTAATGTAAACAATAATATGTTTATGCATTAGAGAATTTTCAGTAAGTATTGAAAAAATGTGTGATGTTTAGTGACCGTTAGTTAATTTATTTGGAAATAGTGAAAAGCGGTCCGGCATGACATAAGTTTTAGAAAAACATTTTCTTTATCGTGCCAACGTTTCGACCTTTATTGAGATCTTCTTCAGAGCTCAAAGTGTTTGTTTTCTACGTGATTGTGTCATGTGCGTCGTGTTGAGAGTACCCTCACACGACACACAATAATGACACAATTACGCAGAAAACAAACACTTTGAGTCCTGAAGATGATCTCAATAAAGATCGAAACGTTGACACGATAAAGAAAATGTTTTTCTAAAACCTACCTCATACCAGACCGCATTTCACTATTTCCAAATAATTTCTGAAAGAATCTTTTTTTTTATCAAATCAATTTTACGTTTTATACAATTTTTTATTATTATTACTTAGACGAAATATATTAAAGCAATGTTGGACATATTGAAAAATTACCTTAAAGGAGATCCCAGAGGAGTCGCGACGCCGAAACCTTTTGCATCTAGATTCCTGCCGACTTTCATCGTGTCGCACGGCTCCCTCTCGTTAATGTAATCGTTCTTCGGCGATTCTATAAGCAACGCGTACTTTCCTTTCGACTGTCTCACTCGCTTTATTCCTTCGTCGTACGTCCGAACGAAGACGTGCGACCTAGAGTTCATGAACTCCCACATCTTGCTGTAAAGCGTGATTTGCGATTTCTGCAAAAGACACAAGGCAATCATTCAAAGTCTAATATTAATCAACTGTAACATGAAACATAATAATTTATTTGAGTGTAGTGCATTCCAGAAAATCAAGAAATTCATCAGTAACGCCTAGAGGACTGAAGGCCAAACTGGAAAAGGCCTTAAGACAATTTTAAAGCATTTGTATTTTTCGGTAATTCTACAAATTCTATCTTTGCGAAATTAATAATTTAGTAATCACAGTAAAAACTGATGAAAAGATTGAATTAACAACTGATGTAGGAAAATCGTTTGACGGTACCAAACAAACATGCCATGAGGCTTTCCTGCTATAAAACATAGGTATAATATAATTAACTGTATAGTAGGTTATAAGTATTATTTTACAAGTTTGTCAAAAATGGAAAGGATTAACAAATTTGATAACTGAATATAAAGGTAAACAGCCAGATCGGCAGAGGAGGAGTTCAGAGGTGAAAAATATTTTACTAATCAATCTACAAATAAAAAATATAAACAAAAGCGCTTTAAAGTTCAATAAAATGGAACACCAATCTTAAATGAAAGTGCAATAAAAACTAAAATTTGAAAACAGCAATCAATTCATAGTTTTTTTATCAAACACTCTGTCGATCTCTAATCTTCAGTAGATTTGCAGATAACAAAGCCCATATGAGTTTTTATAATTGAACAATTTTTTATGGTGTAAACTGTGTTATGTTATGTGAACTACCGAAAACAAACAGGCCTGAAAATAAAGTGAGATTGGTAAGAAAGAATGACAATAATAATCAATGTCTTATTTCAATTAATTAATCTTTATGTAAGATATTGGTTGGGACAAAAAAGTCAGTGACACGAGCGGGATTCGAACCCACGACCTTCGGCTAAGTACGCCGCTGCTCTACCACTTGAACTATGGTGACTTCGATCCACTCGGACACCAAGTTCTCATCTCAACCCACCTTTCGAATTTTCCCTCGTTTTTGCCATTTTTCAACTTTATTTTGCCGTTTTATCTCAACCAATACCTCACATTAATTAATTGAAAGAAGTTATTTGGTCAATCCGACCATGAACTCTAATGGACTTAATAATCAATAACGTTCTACACAAAGTTTAACAAATACAGTTATGATCTGACGAAAATTATTTTTTTTTTTAAATAAATTTTACCCTAAAGAAATCCCATGTCGAGCCGTGATAAAGTGTGCCATATTGTACTTCGGTTTGAGATGCTAGATCTTCTGGTGAGTTTATAGGTGCGACCATCCTCTCGACAGTGAGAAAAGCAGCTAAGTTGGCAGTATAAGATGAAATAAGTATGAGTGTAAAGAACCACCATACGCTTCCTACAATCCTTCCTGATATAGATCTGTAATAAAAAATAAAAAAAATTAATACAAAATAGGACGGTAATTTTTATAGATAATAGGCGTATAGCAAAGAAATGAAATATTTATCAAGTTTGTAGACATAATACCTTGTCAATTTATAGCCAATAGTTTAGGGTTTAAAGAAGAAAGTGGATAAGTTTACCTCGGCGATATGTCGCACCCTTGTTGCATAAATGCACCCAGAGAGAACCAAAGGCTGTTCATGATGCTGAAATCGTTTGCAAGTACGTTGGCCGCGTTTGCCGGACCCGGTGGAACCGTGTGGTGCAAACCGTGGTGGTGTGCTTCGTCTCCATAGCTCAACAATCTCCACTCATACGGAGAAAATCTTGACACGATGAACAACACTATGCTCACCTGAAATGTTTTAAGAAAAAAATAAATGACCCGTAACACTTAGATTGAACATGACATACCCCTATGTAGGAAAATATAACGCAGACCCAGATTTCTTTGGACAGGGGGTTGAGAAAACTGAACACGCCTGGCTTCTGCTTGACAGGTTTCTTGATCATGATGCTGATTCCCAGAGACATGAACGGCTTGCTGAAATCTATAACCCTTTCTCTCTCTGAGGTAATTGTCATCGAAGCTATTGCCATGTCAGCTTCCTGTAAAGGCATTTAAATTAAATAAACTATTGAGTATAAAATCAATATACTTAATAAATTCAAATTGGTTTCAATATATTCACTGGGGATGACGCCAACTCGGCGGCATGATGAGTTGTTTCATCAAGTTGCTCACATGAGTGAGTTGTTTCACCAAACTCGTGACTACAAGATGGCGACACGAGTGAGTTGTGTCAGTAGACTCGTGACATCAAGTTGGTCATATGAGTGAATTGTTTCATCAGAATTGTGATGTCAAGTTGGAGATACGAGTGAGTTGTTTCACCAGAATTGTGACGACAAGTTAAAACATGAGTGAGTTGTAGCAGAAGACTTGTGAAGTCAAGCTGGTGACATAAGTGAGTTGTTTCACCAGACACGTGACGTCAAATTGGTCATATAGTGAGTTGTTTCGCCAGAATCGTGACGTCCAGTAGGAGACATGAGTGAATTGTAACAGAAAAATTGAAACGTCAAGTCGGTGACAAGCATGAGTTGTAACAGAAGAATTGAGACGTCAAGTTGGTGACATGAGTGAGTTGTTTCACCAGAATCGTGACGTCAAATTAGTCATATGAGTGAGTTGTTTCACCAGAATTGTGACGACAAGTTGGCGACATGAGTGAGTTGTTTCACCAGAATCGTGACGTCAAATTAGTCATATGAGTGAGTTATATCACCAGAATTGTGACGACAAGTTGGCGACATGAGTGAGTTGTATCACCAGAACTGTGACGACAAGTTGGCGACATGAGTGTGTTGTAGCAGAAGACTTGTGACGCCAAGCTGGTGACATAAGTGAGTTGTGTCACCACGCTAGCAGCAAAGTATTCCACAAAAAAATATTCGGCCGGACAAATAGTCAAATAGATACCACAGTCATCCATAGGCTTGTACTAATTGTACGTTTCCCAGGTGGTGAGAACAACAATCAACCAAAACCTGAATGACAAGAAAACTAAAAAGGAGAAAATTTTCCATCTTACATAAAAAATATTGACAAATAAATATACACGATCTAATTTTTGTTATAACCATTTTGTAATATAATGAAATATGTAGAAGGTAAAATGGGTTGGACAAATATTTAGAAAAAACAGACGAAAAGTGCAGTACTTAAAAAGTGCTTTATCTCGTTTCTGCCAATTTAGCTAGGCTTGAGACTTAAATGTCCAATACATTAAGAACATTTCCAAAATAAATTATTATGAGAAAATGAAATTTTGATAAATAAATTGAACGTTTTGCTGGCTGAAGGACAGTGGCTGCATTCTCACGGACATAGAATGAACGAGCTTTTTCTATAAAACACGATTTTTAGCTAGTCTCCTTTAACCCCAGCTTTCCTTACAGGTTCAAATAACGTTTTATCAACTATAAAAGTCCGACTTTAAAAAATTCAGTTTTTTACTAATATTTTTAATTAAACTATTAACGGTTTGCGAGCTGTTTTCGGAAAATGCTCAGAGGTAGCGTCCTCTTTCCGACATCGTCTGAGCTCTTGCGGGTCGAATGGGGAACCTCTTGGTCCTATTTATTGAACAGCACATTTTGAGGAGCGGCCAGCATTGTGCACGGCCCGAGAAATGTGGACCTTAGGTGAGCTAGATATTAAAAAAAAAAGGCGAAATGTGTGACACTTGCGAACATTAAATTGGTGTTAAGTAAACTCAACTATTTTGGGAAAGAAATAAACATACATTTCTGAATAGATACAAGACAAAATGTCAAATTTAAACACTATAGGGACTAGTTTGAGTAATCCAGTAAACCGGGCGTATCCTTTCAGTTTTATTTCAAAACCAGCAGAATAAAAGAAAGTAAAAACCTTATGGTTTTAATAATAATTGTGCAATAATATCTAACAAATAGTGCTAATGAATAGTTGGATGAATTGAATGAATTTTTGACACATAAATTTTGTTATTTTATGTTAAATCAGTGTTTGAGGTAGCTGGTTCTGCATGTACAATGAATAAAAAAACTAGGATAATTGAAACTTTCAAATTGTTCAACTGAATCGATATCTCATACAAATACCATAAAAGTTATGTAATGGCTTGTCTCAATAATGGGCTCTAATGATTTCGAGCTATATAGTATTTTATAAAGGTACATAAGTAGTCTACATTAAAAACAAACATACATGAAACTCCAAGTTGAAGTAAACTATTATCTCTTAGAAAACAGTTAAAAAAGTAAAGCAAAAATTCCATCAGGACTTCGCTACAACATTGTACTAATTGGACTTTGAATATAGCGGCCATATAATTAGGCCAATGGCATGTACGATTCAACACCAAAGGCAAGCATACTTCAGATCTTAACGCTAGTTCAATAATATTGTTATATCCTAAAAAAACTTTAGTAACAAATAAAATCATAATCAATTACATGTTTACAACAATAAAAACCTACCAGAAGGTAATAATGTTGTGTTATTTGGATGAATAGTATGGGCCATATCTACATCAAACACAAGCATACATGAGACTTTATAACTTAAACTTAACTGATATCTCTTACAAAAACTATAAAAATGAGACAAAAGATCATACGTATAATTACAATAATGAACTATTTTAATTTCGTGTTACACCGGTGGTTCAAGGGAGTAGACAGGCATGTACGATATCTACATGAAAAGCAGCGTAGAACTTTCAAATTAATTAATGAATTAATGAAAAATGGCAAAAAAAAGAAAGAAAATTCAAAAGGTGCGGTTGAGATGGGAAGTTGGTGTCCGAGTGGATTGAGGTCACGATAGCTCAAGTGGTAGAGCAGCGGCGTATCAAGCCGAAGATCGTGGGTTCGAATCCCGCTCGTGCCATTGACTTTTTTATCTCTACTTAAAATCTTCATTAATTGTAATATATTAATTGGTCAAGCGGACCACGAAATTAGTGAATTTAATAAACTAATTAATCTTAATTTATCTTAATCCATATTTGCTTAGTGGTCATAATTGACCATATTAATCATTTCAATTGATTAATCTTTTTATAAGGTTGAGAAGAAAAATTAGTGTCATGAGTGGGGTTTGAACCCAGGACCTTCGGCTCAATAAGCAGATAGCTCAACAGGTTAGAGCAGCGGCGTATTGAGGCGAAGGACGTGGGTTCGAATCCCGCTCATGACACCAATTTTTCATCTCAACCAAAAACCTTAGATAAAATGAATAATTAATTAAATTAATTCGAAAAGCGAAGATAAAATCCAATATATAGATTATTCAAAGACCGTAGCGCCATGAACGTTTTTAATTTCGAAGTGTATTTATGTGGAAACGTCGATCGGAATTTTTAGTGGGTCAGTGGAATGTACACAGGAAATATAAGAATACTTGATACTTTAACACTATTTCAACCAATATATCTCTTAGATACATATACCACAATGAACTAGGCCTGTACGATGTCTGCGTTAAAACAAGTATCCTCGAGACCTTTTTATTCCTAAGCCCTAAGTTGAGCGAGTTTATTCTGCCAGTTCCCTACAATGCCTATATACTTCGTATTCAAAACCAAAATTTTACATAAAAAGATTAATTAATTGAAATTAGTAATAGGGTCAATGAATATAATGTGATTAGTGACCGTTTGTCGATGATTATTCAGAAATCGTGAGATGCGGTCTGGTGTGACATAGGTTTCAGAAAAACATTTTCTTTATCGTGCCAGCGTTTCGATCTTTATATGAATTAATATAAAAAAAAGTAATTTTTTTTGCGTTGTATAAATTCACTTTTTTTTACATCCTACATGTTTTTGTTAAATTTAAACAATGTTTGTAAAACCCAGGCCCTGTAGATGATCTCAATAAAGATCGAAACGTTGGCACGATAAAGAAAATGTTTTTCAGAAACCTACGTCACACCAGACCGCATCTCACGATTTCTGAATAATCATAGACAAACGGTCACTAATCACATTATATTTATTAGTATATTGACCCAATTACTAATTTCAATTAATTAATCTTTTTATGTAACATTTTGGTTGAAATGAAAATATTAGTGTCACGAGCGGGGTTTATGCGATTCATTTCAACCAAAACCTTACATAAAAAGATTAATTAATTGAATGAAGTAATTTGGTCCACAGACCACTAAATATAATGGATTATATTCACTAACAGCTCCCTGTGGCCACTTAAAATGTCGCTGAGAATCGAATCGTGATTACACAACATTTACAAAATGGCAAAAAAACGGGAAAATTCGAAAGGTCGTAGGTTGAGATGGGAAGTTGGGGTCCGAGTGGATCGAGGTCACGATAGCTCAAGTGGTAGAGCAGCAGCGTATCTAGCCGAAGATCGTGGGTTCGAATCCCGCTCGTGCTATTGGCTTTTTTATCTCAACTAATTATACTATAATATATTAATTCTCAATTAATAATTAATTATACTATAATATCTCAACTCAAATTATAATATATTAATTGGTCAAGCGGACCACGAAATTAGTGAATTTAGACTAATATCGATATTTTAATTGGGTCAGTTGACATGTACGTTGTGTACATCAAAAACAAGCGTAATTTAGACCTTAACACGCTCAAATGAACTGTAATCTCCTGGAAAAACTTGTACTTGTATGCAATAACTCACTATTTTGCTTTCTGGTTATATCGGCCATATGTGGGTGAGGAGGAAAGCACATCAAGCACAGGCTCCTCGAGACCTTAAAAATTGTTCAACTTACCTGATAGTTTTTATACGCAACGAGAAAGAGCCGTCAGTGCGCATTGAAACGCATATATAATACAAAATAGATAACAAACAGCTGATCAGTTCTAAAACCGCAGTAAACCAATAACTATCTAGGGTTATTGTCAGATATTTAAAAAACATTGATAATAAATATTTAATTGTAATACTCGTCGCATTGTTCCTACATTACCATCATTAAATAAACATCGCTTAGTTTGTACTAGGGTACGCAGGGATTTGGGGAAATGTACAAGCGGATACCACCACGCTAAAAGCTGCCACGCAGCCGACAAGGCCGGACCCGCCTGCAGCACGGGAATACACAATTAATCTTCAGAAAATATGACAAGGATTTAAACACCGGATACTTAGAATCCCGGTCACAAACTGCACATTGTAATAAAAAGTTCGATCATGGGAGGAAAGAGAAATTTAAATATATAAGAATCTTTCATTTATAGACATATTTTTAAGTAAAAATTGTGCAACATTTTTCCAAACGTCATACATAATATGATGGTACTATTTACATACTGAACCATGATTATTTATAAATTAACATTCACTAGTTTTCGTGGTCCTCTTGACCAATTAATATATTATAATTAATTAAGGTTTTTAGTTGAGATAAAAAAGTCAGTGTCACGAGCGGGATTCGAACCCACGATCTTCGGCTTGATACGCCGCTGCTCTACCACTTGAGCNGCACAACCATCTAATAAGTTGTTTGTTAAACTTAATTTTTTTAAATAAAGTTACTCCTAACCATCATAATTAAACAATGTTTATAAAAACTTATGCATTTTTGATCTCGTTTAATTTGGTTTACATTAAAATAACATGTTGTAATTAATATAACGACCAAATTACATGTACTTAATTTGAAATAAACTACAAAAAATATGAGTGTCCTGTTCTGACGCTATCCGACGAAAATGGCGTAATTTTACGAGCAAAACTATGAAATAAATTGTTAATTAAATTTTATGAGAAAACCGTGTAATAAATTCTTCCAATTTTAGTATATGTACCGCCGAAGCGAGTACAATAAATTTTTAGTTAAATTCATTATATCAAGATATCGTATTCCGGTGTTTTGATTAATTTTCTACCAAACCATTAAAATTAATTTTTTAAATAAAAACTAATTAATTTTTAATCACAGTTAATTTGGTTTATATTAAAATAAGTATGTTGTAATTAATTTTACGACAATAATATATGCAGTTTGAAAAAAATATGAGTGTCCGGTTCTTTTGTCTTCGACTGTACTCGATGCGTCCCGACGAAAATCTTGACAGTGAGGATCGCAGAGCGTCGGGTAGATGTGCACGGGGGTAATGCAACCTTATGGAAAATCGGAGTTTGGATTTGCGTCGGGTAGCATCGGGTAGATGTGCACGGGGGTAATGCAACCTTATGGAAAATCGGAGTTTGGATTTGCGTCGGGTAGCATCGGGTAGCGTCGCATGGCGTAGCATCGGGTAAGTGTGTTTCTGACTTTAGCCCTAAGTCACGCACACAGCTCGAGAGGCAGTGGAGATACTTCATTCACTTATACAATACGCAGAATCACATAACACATATTTTGGAGGCTAAAAAGCAGAAAAGGGACCGTGAAACTCGCTGTGACCGAGAACCCCACTCGCACCTTATAAAGAGCCAAGACATGACACGTTTCAATCATGAGGGACAAATCGAGTAACCTTTCTCGGCATAGGAGGCACCTGCGAGGTGGTTGGCCCACGAGCAAGTGACCATGTGTCAACCGGGTATGACCTATTCTTAATCCGGTAAGGAGTATTCTATGTTTCCGGTTCAGACCTCTGCTTCTATTTCAGCTGTTATAAATTACAAATAAACAAACCATCAAATAATAAATAATATTAACAATTAATAAAAGTAAATTACATGCCCTGTTTCATGAAACCCCTGTGGTTACAATTTATACAATAGACTTTGATATTTCCTTTGTTTTTACTTATCAAGAGAATGTGTATATAAATTTAGAAAATATTAGAAATATTAATGTATAAAAGATAAAAATAAAATAAGTACTGAATACTGTAACATTTTAGAAATATACATGAAAAATAAAAATAAAAATTCGTAATTAAAAAATTCATGAATAATATAAAAATATTAAGCAAATAAAAATTAATATATATATCGTATATCTCATTTTTGATTACAACTAGTAAATGATTTTTTAAAAATATGACATGGACGAAGTTCATGGGTTGCTGCTCTCCCTGGGTCGAATCACGTTTTTCAACTTTGTAAAGGAGATTTAACTAAGAAAATTTCCAAAAAAAATGCAAAAATGAGTATGTCCTAGGAATACTTATAAAATAAGACAACTTTGGTGACATACCTCAAAATTTTGATCGAAAAGTTCTTGCACGAGCCACAATTGAGTATTTCTAAAAAAAATCATGGGTTTGGACATTTGTTGTTCATTGAGCGGCTACTGTGCATTCGGAAGCCCGAATTTTTCAACGGAAATCTTGATATCTTGTGGAAACTTTAATGTAGTTTGCGAAATAAAGGTCAGATATGTATTTTAATGCTCTCAAGTTGAGAAATTACGATTATATGTAAAAAGATTTTATTCTTAAATCAATAAAATATTAATACCGCTGGAAAGAGACAAGATAGAAATCTAGTTCTAGTGCCACTGAACTACCTTTTATTTACTGAATCTACTATGACAGCATATTGACATTTAACCCCGTAACACCCTGTATAATTCACTAATTTTGTGATCCGCTTGACCAATTAATATATTACAATTAATTAAGGTTTTTAGTTGAGCTAAAAAAATCAATGGCACGAGCGGGATTCGAACCCACGATCTTCGGCTAGAAACGCCGCTCCTCTACCACTTGAGCTATCGTGACCTCGATCCACTCGGACACTAACTTCCCATCTCAACCTCGAATCCCGCTCGTGCCATTGACTTTTTTTATCTCAACTAAAAACCTTAATTACCCTGTATAATGTTGATAAAAAACATAATGTATTGGTTAACTTGTTGACGACGCATAACGTCATAAGAAAGAACAATTGAACTATCAAAGTCTATTGTGCCAATTGTAGCATTCAATGTTTCATGAAACTGGGCTTGTAAGTTAATTTTTGTATTTAGTATGTGTTAGCTGCTAACATGCTGTATTTTTAATATATATATATATATATATATATATATATATATATATATTTTTTTTTTTTTTAAGTCATAACAGTTGAAGAATGGGCAGACCCCGAAATCACTACTTTTTATCTTATCAAAATATTTGGGTTTTGACTTCGTCAGTTTGTGTTTAACCGATGTAAGGTAACAATAGAAAACCTGCGGTCAATCGGAAAGTTATCAAAGTTATCGGTCAAGCAGGGATATCGAGGGAAAGATTTCCCGGGTCTTTTTATTTATTTCGGCCAAAGGGTTTTTGTCGAGTCAAATCTGTGAGTTTTCCCACTGTGAAATAAGACAACCCATGGAAAAGATAACGCCCAACGTGTTACATATATTTTAATAGCCACCCCTGGCTCCCTTTTATCTCCGACGCCTTCAACATCCACGCTCCCAATTCAACGGATCTTTACCAACCGTTATTTTTCCCTTTCCTCTTCTCTTTTTGAACAAACTTCCTTTTTGTTAAAACATACAAAGCTCTTTTGTGTAACTTGTAAACATGGTGTATAAATTTTGTAAAAGCAAGAAAACTTTACAAGGTAAATATTGACGTTTCATGAGTAATAAATTCAGGATGAACACTGAAATGAGCTTTCGGTTTTCCTGCCGATAAAATAGTCCTGTCTATGTCGGGCTGATGTACGAATCGTGAAAATTGTTCGTAAATAAAACATACGCGGCACGTTTTGCGTTGCCCTATGCGGCCGCTAACTTCATGCGCTAACTAGTTTAAACTTGGCCGCCCCCTAAGCGGGCAAAGTTGGAATTGAGGTACGTCGGTACTTAAATACAATTTTAATGCGGAATATGTCCATCCCTTTTCTGAATAATTAACTGTCGCTGTTGATTATGTGGCCCGATCCCGGTCTATTTTGATGTAAATGTGGCTTTCTTTGACCTACTGCATGCCTCTGTTTTCCAAATCCCACGAAAGAGTACAAATTAACAAAACTCGGCTATTCAATTACCCACTTCGCAATCAATTTCAAAGAAAAAATTCAGATTTGATACAACAAGAGTCTGAACTTCTTAACTAAACCCTCTACCAATTCGTAAAACAAAAAACGAGACATAAAATCTCTAAATCTATATTTTTACTTAGAGCGAGCAAATTATATGCGGTATTTTACTAAATCATTTAAATTAAAATATAATAAACACAACAGGTATAAAACAGGCAAACACCAAAACACTATCCGAGTAAATTAGGTCAAAAAAATTAAATTAAAAAAATTCTGATTCGTTTTAAGTACCCTGTCGTATTAATAAATAAGAATTTTCATCATAAACGTAACACGCAATTTTTGAGATGGTTTATTGGGGAGAATGTTTTTACTCTCCAATGTCCGTTTTGCTCAACTTAAAAATTCCCACCTTTGCCTTTTATGCAAATTCAACCAACAGTGGAATTCGCTTTTAACGATACTGGATACAACGATATTCCGGGTATAACGAATTCGCGCAATGCTTTTGGTTTTGCTATTTCAGTGAGGTCATTTTGTTCATATAATAATACCGGTTACGACAATAATCTGGAAATAGCATTTTGAAACCATAACAGGTCCTTTCATTTACTTATGATTTTCTGAGATTTCATTCCTCTTAAATTTCCTCAGTATTAACAAATGACTAACGATCATGGCTATTCGGGTACCTATTTACAACCAATTTCAAAGAAAAAATCAAATTTGATACAAGACAATTCTTAACAAACCCCTCTACCAACTCGTAAAACAAAAAACGAGACATAAAATCTCTAGATCTATATTTTTATGTAGAGCGAGCAAATTATATGCGATATTTTATTAAATGATTTTAATTATAATACAATTAATTAAGGTTTTTAGTCGAGATGAAAAAAAGTTAATGGCACGAGAGGGATTCGAACCCACGACCTTCGCCTAGATACGCCGCTGCTCTACCACCTGAGCTATCGTGACCTCGATCCACTCCGACATCAACTCCCCATCTCAACCCCACCTTTTGAATTTTCCTCCCACATTTTGAGATGAGGAGTTGATGTCCGAGTGGATTGAGGTCACGATAGCTCAAATGGTAGAGCAGCGGCGTATCTAGCCGAAGGTCGTGGGTTCGAATCCCTCTCGTGCCATTAACTTTTTTTCATCTCGACTAAAAACCTTAATTACATGTCTTGTATTAATTGGTCAAGCGGACCACGAATGTAGTGAATTAATGATTTAATTATAATACAATAAACTCAATATATATAAAAACTAGTAAACACCAAAATACAATCAGAGAAAAATATGTCAAAAATCGGATTTAAAAAAACTCTGATTCGTTTTAAGTACTTTGTAGTATTATTATTTTATTATTATTATTTATTTTTATTACAAACTGTAATTATTATTTACAAGATGGAATTTGCGGATACATGAACTTATGTACAACTATTTACATTGAGGGGAGAAAATTATGAATGTTATCCTCCCTTTTCACTTTTTTTATTTTATTTTATTTTTATTTTATTTTATTTTATTTTATTTTTTTTTTTACAGTTTACTCGGAAAGGAGGTCGCGGGGCCATTTCCTCTTAAGACGCCTTATGGGGTTGTAGGGTTGGGTTCTATCGGACAGGGCTTGGGCAAGACTGTTTGGATGGTGGGAGAGGTTTTTGTGAAACTTGGTAAATTTTTGGGGAATCAATTTTTTGATTAAGGTATTTGAAGGTCGTTGTGTAGGGTAACATTTGAAACATAATAAGGAGCATTTACAATGGGTCTGAGGACTTTAGATTTAAAGGATTGGAGACGTTGGATATTGGAAGGTTTAGCGGTTCCCCACAGTTCTATTCCATATATCCAAATCGGTTGTAGTAGTGTTTTGTAAATTGTAAGTTTGTTTTTTGTCGATAGTTTAGACTGTCGTCCTATAAGTCTGTAGTAGACCATACCGTCTGTTCAGGTTTTGTCGTGTCAGTCGTGTATGTTGATTCCAGGTTAGTCGTGAGTCTAGGTGGAACCCAAGGTAGCAAACGCAGTCGGATTTGTGGATAGGAACGTTGTTGTAGTATATCGTGAGAGGAGGTTTGCTTCGGAGTGTAAATGTGACATGAACGCTCTTGCTTTCGTTTATCTTCATTTTCCATTGTCTAAACCAATCTACTATACACGAAATATATTCCTGCAGATCTTCCGAAGCAACCGCAGGATCGGAATTGGAGGATAGTACAGCTGTACCATCGACGAAGGATGCAAGTAGGGTGGTAGGTTTAGTGGGAATATCTGCAGTTGTGGTGACCCAGAGAAACCACCACAGACGGTCCTATCCAGGGCCTCATCACCACCCATCTCTCGCCTATCCCCCCCCAGGTCGGTTCTGCCCACGGCGAGCATCCACATCCACCGGGAGTGGGGGGGAAAGGATATATGCCAAAAAGGAGGAGAGAGGGGAGATTCGGTTCTGACCGGAAGGTTGCTGGACGGCGGAAGAAGAAAAGGGCTGATTGTGGTAAAGGAGAAAAGGCAAAGAGGAGAGAAAGGAAGAAAAGAGGACGTTTCCCGGAGGACACCGGACCACCTCAGGAAAGGTAGGCAGGCCTCTTTTTTCTTCGCTCGCCCCCCTATCTCTGAAGACATTCATTTGATATTAATAAACCGATGTAAAAAAGAAACCTTTTATGTAAATAAAATTCTTGTTTTCTAACTGGAGGAAAATTTCGGGATCCCGAACTCTACCTTGCTCCCCAGCTCCTGACACTAAAAATCACTACACAGTATAAAGGATGTAGAGGATTGGTCCGAGCACACTGCCCTGCGGTACTCTCGCGACCAGGGAGCAGTATTCGGAGTAATCTCATCCTTGTCGGACCCGAAAGAACCGCTCTGTTAGATAAGAGTGGAGGATTAGGTAAAGAGTATTTGAAGGACACGCTTTAATTTGTAAATGAGACCCCTGTGCCAGACGCGGTCAAACGCTTGTGCCGTATCAAGGAAAGCTCCCATACAATATTCTTTGCGCTCGAGGGAGGAAGATATACGGTCAACAACGCGAAACACCTGCTGGACTGTGGAATGGTGGGGGCGGAAGCCAAACTGATGATCGGGGAGGAGGTTAGACTTTAATTGTGGCAATAGCCGTTTAAGGAGAATTTAAATAGTAGTATTATTAAATAAGAACTTTCATCATAACCGAAACCCACAGAATTTCTGTGCTCGTTTATTGGAGAGAATGTTTTTATTTTTCAATGTCCGTTGTTCAACTTAAAAATTCATAATACCCCCTGCATTTTATGCAAATTCATCCAACAGTGGAATTGCTTATAACGATATTTCGAATTTAACGAATTCGCGCAATGCTTTTTGGTTTTGCTATCTCAGTGCGGTCGTTTAGGTTATATAATGATGCCGGTTACAAAAATAATCTGAAAATAGCATTTTGAAACCATAACACGTCCTTTTATTCGCTTATAGTGAATTTCTGAGATTTCCTTCCTCCTAAATTTGCTCAGTATTAACAAACGACTATCGATCTTGTGAATCTGACTTTGTGGAATCCTTTCTGGGGTTATAATGACCACAAATTTTAATTTTCCTTTTAACACAGTTTTGTGTTTATAATTTTGAATATTTTTCTACCGCCAAGTACCATCAATCTCGGATGTGTTGTTGCTAAAGTACGTTTGTTACGCTAAACATTGAAATCAATACGCAAGACAAAACAATAGCGAAAAGTTCCAAAGGTTTACAAACCACTATAACTTATTAATTTACGAAACAATCCATGTATTAATGATAATTAATGTAAAATTGTGTCTAAGGCTTAAAATAAATTGTTGTAATAAGAGTCTAGTCAGATTCAAAATATTAAAACGTTTGTTGGGAGTTGGAAAGACTTAAATGTAAAACACTGGCTCTTTTTTAAAATAAACTGTTAAAAAATATTAATGACTGACGACCACTGTTTTAACCAGTAAACTCAGCTGAGGAAGGTTTAAAATAAATCCGAAACATTGTGGATAAAAACTGGTTGTGTTTTTTTTTTTGAGATGGCCTATTATCCCACCTTCGAGAAGGAAAAATCATAACTTAAAATAAATCCAAAACGTTTGGGATAAAAACTGGTTGTTTTTTTGAGATGACCTATTATCCTACCTTCGAGAAGGAAAAATCACAACTTAAAATAAATCCGAAACATTTGGGATAAAAACTGGTTGTTTTTTTGAGATGACCTACTATCCCACCTTCGAGAAGGAAAAATCACAACTTAAAATAAATCCGAAACATTTGGGATAAAAACTGGTTGTTTTTTTGAGATGACCTATTATCCCACCTTCGAGAAGGAAAAATCATAACTTAAAATAAATCAGAAAAGTTGGGGATAAAAACTGGTTGTTGTTTTTTTGATATGACCTATTATCTCACCTTCGAAAAGGAAAAATCATAACTTAAAATAATTTTTTTTTTTTTTTTTTTTTTAGTTGACCTATTATCCCACCTTCGAGAAGGAAAAATCATAACTTAAAATAGATCCGAAACTGTGGATAAAAACTGTTTTTTTTTTTTTTTTTGAGATGACCTATTCCACTTTCGAGAAGGAAAAATCATAACTTAAAATAGATCCGAAACATTGTGGATAAAAACTGTTTTTTTTTTTTTTTTGAGATGACCTATTATCCCACTTTCGAGAAGGAAAAATCATAACTTAAAATAGATCCGAAACATTGTGGATAAAAACTGTTTTTTTTTTTTTTGAGATGACCTATTATCCCACTTTCGAGAAGGAAAAATCATAACTTAAAATAAATCAGAAAAGTTGGGGATAAAAAGTGGTTGTTGTTTTTTTGATATGACCTATTATCTCACCAGCAAGAAGGAAAAATCATAACTTAAAATAAATCCAAAACGTTTGGGATAAAAACTGGTTGTTTTTTTGAGATGACCTATTATCCCACCTTCGAGAAGGAAAAATCATAACTTAAAATAAATCAGAAAAGTTGGGGATTAAAAGTGGTTGTTGTTTTTTTGAGATGACCTATTATCCCACTTCGAGAAGGAAAAATCATAACTTAAAAAAAATCAGAAAAGTTGGGGATAAAAAGTGGTTGTTGTTTTTTTGAGATGAACTATTATCCCACCTTCGAGAAGGAAAAATCAGAAGTTAAACTGTTGAGGTCGAAATAAAGAACATTGTAAAAAAAAGAACTAAACAGACCCTTCAAATTTTATACAAGAGCGCTGGACAAATGATCAAAACTAATTGTACAAAATAAACAACTCATTTGATTACTATTTTGGGACCCATTTAAACATACAGAATCGAAAATTTGGGGTTCAACAAACCCCAACCCAGCCAATCCGTACAATCCAAACCCATCGTCAATGCTCTTTAATATGTATCCAAACTTTCCGTCCCCCATGAACTTAATACCCAATTTGTTCTTGAAGTAGCGAAAAACCGCAACGAGAAGTTTCTCAAACAATTACCCCGTCACACAAACCCTCATGTCAGAAACATTTCATCCCACACCCTTCCAAATAATCCTCTTCGCCGAGTGAAAGGTCACTAGCCTCCCGACTACCTAAGTGACAGTGTTAATAATTAACACTAATACTAGGAGTAACTAATAATGAGGAGTTCCTCTTTTTTCTAATATTTATATATTTTTTATATAATTTTTTTCTCAGATGAAATCGAATTTACTTAAGCTGCAATGGAGTAATAAAATATATTAATAAAATTTAAACAAATATTTCAAAGTCTCGTAAAATCAGGATTGTTTGACGGGAAGGGAGAAAAATTTAGAAAGACTCACTTCCTTAAAAAAAAGATTTTTTTAAAGGAAATATTAATATTTATGAGTATAAAATATATTCGTTGATAAATTTCTAGAAAGTGTACTTTGATTTGCTATTTTTATTTTTTAACTCTATCTACAGGGATTATAGGTTAGCGTTTTTAAATAATGTTCCTGACAGAGTACATAACCGCAAGTTTAATAAAGTTAATCAACTCTAAAATTAACTCCGACCGGGTGGACAAACTTGACCATAAGTTTCTCGGCAAAAAATTAATTAACCTTGTCAAACTGTAGTAAGAACTTTCACCTCGGAAATTATTACAGGTGGTCTCGGGCCCTCGGGGGAAGTTTCCTTTTGTTGTGATGAAAGCTTTGCCTTGAATCCGTTTTATTTGGAAATAGGGTCGTTCGGTTAACTGAGAATATGCAAAACGAAAGGAAGTCATAACGCCAACGGGACAAAGCGGTCCCACAACTGTGTCTCTTCCTCAGAAACAAAATATGCGCATATTTACGTAAAATGCCATATAAATTTTTATATGTTTACATAAGTCGATATTGATACAAAAGGATCGATGGTTTAAAGGGAGTGACAGTTATGAATAAACATTTCTCGGATATAAAGATTAATGCCGTCCAACGGGTGAAAAAGTTATTTGAAGAGAATTCAGGTTGAGAATTATGATTATCATCAGAATCATCGCTATCAATATCCTATCAAAAAGGCATCAGATTTGGATCACTCTTTTAAAATGTAAGCTTTAATTTTACACTTTTATATCGTTTCACTGTTAATTAACATTTTATTCCGCAACACTTTGGACAAACATAGAATAATATCGTGAATAAAAATTTCCCCTCAGCAGATGAAAGAAATATTCTAATTTATACTTCATATGTAATATTAAAACATTGTACTACAATAATGAAGTAAACTGGAATTCACGACAGATATTTTTATAATACGCCTGATCTAAATCGGAAAGCCAAAATTAAAAATTATTATGAATCTTCATCGGCATACCGGATATATAACAAAATATACGTGTGCCAGCATGCGTTTTTTCAGAGTTATTTATTTATGCCTCAGTACAGTTATTTACATCTTTCAATTAATTAAGGGTTTTAGTTGAGATAGAAAAGTCAGTGTCACGAGCGGGATTCGAACCCACGATCTTCGGCTAGATACGCCGCTGCTCTACCACTTGAGCTATCATGACCTCCATCCACTCGGACACTAACTTCCCATCTCAACCCCACCTTTTTGAATTTTCCCTCCTTTTTGCCATTTTTCAAATGTCTTGCAATGTATGTGATTTTCGGCGACACGGAGAGCTTTAGTGAAGATATACTTCATTTTAAGTTATTAAATTCACTTGTTTTCGTGGTCCCCTTGGTCTATTAGTATCTCCCAATTAATTAAGGTTTTTAGTTGAGATTAAAAAGTCAATGCCATGAGCGGGAAGTTAGTGTCCGAGTGAATCGAGGTCACGATAGCTCAAGTGGTAGAGGGGCGGGGAATCTAGCCGAAGATCGTGGGTTCGAATCCAGCTCGTGACACTGACTTTTTTATCTGCACTAAAAACCTTTATTAATTGAAATATATTAATTAGTCAAGCAGACCACTAAAACTAGTCAAGTTATTTACATCAATGAAATAAACAGTAAATATTTGTTTCGGACGCAGGAATATTGAGTACTCTGTGGTAGTGATTGTGCGTGGAAGTTATTTATTAGCGTGAATTGAGGGATACATCCCCAATTTCTTGAAAAATATCGAGTACTTTGGAGTAGTATGAACGGAGTATAGTGTCGGAATGTAATTTATTAGCGTAAATTG
This sequence comes from Cimex lectularius, assembly GCF_000648675.2. Classification (NCBI taxonomy): domain Eukaryota; kingdom Metazoa; phylum Arthropoda; class Insecta; order Hemiptera; family Cimicidae; genus Cimex; species Cimex lectularius. Next base: position 784,305 of record NW_019392782.1, read on the forward strand.
AAATACGTCTTTAATTACCCCAAGAAAAAACTATTCAGGCGCAGGAATTGTAACGAGGTCNAAAGTCAATGCCATGAGCGGGAAGTTAGTGTCCGAGTGAATCGAGGTCACGATAGCTCAAGTGGTAGAGTAGTGGAGAATCTAGCCGAAGATCGTGGGTTCGAATCCCGCTCGTGAAACTGACTTTTTTATCTCAACTAAAAACCTTAATTAATTGAAATATATTAATTGGTCAAGCAGACCACTAAAACTAGTCAAGTTATTTACATCAATGAAATAAACAGTAAATATTTGTGTCGGACACAGGAATATTGAGTACTCTGGGGTAGTGATTGTGTGTGGAAGTTATTTATTAGCGTGAATATAGGAATACATCCCCAATTTTTTGAAAGATATCGAGTACTTTGGAGTAGTACGAACGGAGTATAGTGTCGGAATGTAATTTATTAGCGTAAATTGAAATACTTGTCTTTAATTACCCCAAGAAAAAACTATTCAGGCGCAGGAATTGTAACGAGGTCATCAAGTTTTAACTTGTTTTATTTATGTATAATTGCATTATTTGTTTTATTATATCTACACTTGACTAGCCCTAGGGTTCAGAGAGTCTATAAACAGGATAAAGAAATGAGAAAGTCGATTAACGTCATGAAAAAACCAGGAAAAGAAATCAGTAGTTTTAAAACGGCAGAAAGACAATAAAAGCAATGCAAAGTAAGCAAGGGCCAGCTATGACCAACGTACATTGCCGGCTCTAAAATTAAAACAGTAAAAATACAAAATACAAATAAAATATAAAGTTTTTTATTCCAATTTAACATAATTTATTAACTAATTTTCATGTTGTTATTATTTTTTATTGATGTTTACTGTTTGCGCCGGAATAAATAGTTTTAAGAACTAAAATGTACTTGTTTAATAATAGATTTATTTAAATGTAATTATTAATTTGTTCCGTTTTATTTATATATTTATTTTCAGCATGTCATAAAATTAATATAAGTGATGTAAGTGGCATTAAAATACGGATGGGCCTGCAAACAAACAATATCTAGTAGGCCCGTTTTTTTTTCGCTTGGAGGCAGTGATTTTCGAATCTTTGAACTGTGCGCACCTACGCTGTTTTCGTTCCGTTCCCTAACCTATTAACCGTTTGTCGCGAAGTGAATACCTATTGGAAAAAACAGATAACCTCGGTGAAGGCATCACGCACGTCACTTGATCCACGACCATTTGAATCTGACCTCGATACGTACCGCTACCTCGATTTGAACCATTCGAATAAATGAAGATTTGCTACCTACCTCAAACCATCAACTGAGTAAACAAACAAAAAAACTTCTGTTTTAGCTTTTAATAATATTGTGATTAATTTTCTTTGTTAAGTTACGTTCAATATTCCCCTGACCAATTGTTTATATTTAGGAATTTAGTTGTAAATGTAACAACATCACAATTTCATGTGCAAGTACAATTAAAGTATTGATTGTTCATAAATTTTTTTTTAACTAGATTATCTCCTCCAATTCACCTTCAAGTAAAGAAACCCTACATTCAAATTCCTGGAAACGGATTGGGAGGTACGCTAATAATTGCAGTAAAGCCCCTCTCGCCAACATTTACTATAACTTTTTGTATATGTTTTTACACATTTGTTCTACACTTTTTGTAAAAAAAAAAAAAAAAACACCGTGGCCTATGATGAGTATACAACCGCATTTCTTAAATCTATCCTCTCAATTTTTTTTTCGCTCAAAGAGAAATCATTGCATCGTGGATGTGTTCGTAAATTTTAAGAATTCGCAGTCCAAAAATATATCCAAGACAAAATAATTTCCGTAATGGGGGATAAGGATAGGGATAAAAGAGGAGGTCACATTGCTTTCTGCACCTCGACCTGAGTAGATCTATTGTGCTCCTCTGTTTTTTATAACTGGCCAGCTTCAGGCTGTTTGTCAATCAACCTCCAGAGTCATGCCAGCGGCTCCTGAATGAAGGATCTTATTTGGGGCTTTTCCGGTCCTAGTTGCAAGAACCTGCACCTACATAGAGCTTCACAGAAACATAAAATGTTTTCTACGGTTTCCTTCTCTTCCTGGCACAGTGTTTCTTCTTTCTGTACCCGTGCATGCGCATTCGTAAGTGGCAATGCCCTGTCTGGGTCCAACCGGAATCTTGGTTCGACTGCGGATGCCTTCCAGAAATTTTTTTCTAATTTTTGCAGATTTCCTTCACGTACCTCATGCCTGTGATTTCTTCCACCAGGTACTCATTAAGGATACATTTTAAGATGTATTCTAATCTAACCCACTTGTTTTTAACATATGCAATTTGTGCTGTAATCAATCTGTAATTCCTGTACATCTTATACATATAAAAACAAAAATTTAACCCTACATTTAAATTGATTAAAAAAATATCTCGCCTCAACTAAAGACAAAATTGTTTCGATAAAAACATGGTTTCGTAACCAGAACTAAATAAATGAAATGATAATTAAATTAAAAATAGATTCATTATGAAATTACCTACACAAAGTAGACTAAAAATTAAGATTTGATACATTACTTCATAGAGATTTTTTACAATTTTTTTTGTCACAAAAATTTTTCTGTTCACTTACCAGTTAGATCCTTTGAACTTTCCAACAATAGTAAAGTCGTGTTTTCTAATTCCACTGTTATCTTAGCAATCAAAATTTTAAAATTCTCAAAGGGAATAAAGAAATCAATAATAATGTATAGATAATTAAAGTACCTATTTTTATGTTACCTTAAAAAAAACATTGTTAACTAAAATATAAAATTCATTGTGAATCTCTGCGTGAGAGACTTTAGCATCATCATTTGAAAAGGTTTTGAGCGAAAGAGGATTACCAACGGTTAAAATAATCTTTGATTAAATTTTGCAAGCCCAGTTTTTTTCTTCTTTTAAATAAAATTAAGCATGGAAAAATATTAAATTAAGCCTTTTTTTAAACCTACATTTTCAGAAAGGGTTGCCAATACACTTACCGGTAGGTTATTTATTTTCTGCAAACACACTTCTTTTATAATCCGCCGAAACAACTTTTTCCCCGAGAAAAATGGTTAAGGGAGGGATTATTGTCGGACGAGATGTGATAGCCATCTCTTTAAATTTTTCCAAGCCGGTTCACGGATTATCCTAATTCACTTTTCACTATCAAGACGAGTTTTAAATTTCATTGGAAGAGTGGAAGCAGGCGGAGAAGCGAATGGTGGACAGCGTTAAAGGGGTGGGTGAGTGTAAGCCTGTTTAAAAACTTTCCCTAATAAAACTCTTCCGAGGAAACAGACTAATGTATTTTCGGCGTAACATAACTTTCTCTTTAAAAAAGCACACACACAAATAAAAAGGATTATTATTTTATTTATTCCAATAAAAGGATTTCTTCTACCCCGTTTTTCAATCAGTTGCGGGCAGTTTCCTTTTTGTTTTCCATAAAATATATATCAAATCACAAAGTTTCCGAGTTGAGAAAATTCTCAATTCATTAAGGTCCGCATTGTGTAAACCTTTAATTGCAGTTTTACCAAGTGGTCTGAATTAAAGGAAAATAAGATGTTCACGAGAAAACATTTTGTTGTTATGGATGAAATCTATCAAGGATGAAACACAAGAGGCGGGCCGAAGGATCGTGGATTACTCAATATTCCTTAGTTATACCTCCCTCTCAGATCCTCTCCCGTCCGAAATAATGTTATGCTAATTCAATCTTTGCTCCATATTCCCTTCTTCCGTTACAACCAACTCCCCCGCCTCTAACCTTTTCACGTCTCTATTTTCTTCTGGGCTCGGTTTCGGCGGAGGCTATCGCATTTTTGCCCTTGGCCTGTCCCAAATTTAATTTTTCCTTTCGAGATAAAACATCGCCTTAATGTTTCCTCTCACCTTTCTTATGAGCTCTCCGACCATCCCGTCCCAACCGCCTTTGACATCGGGGTTTTCAGTTCCGTACTGGCCGTCTTTGACGATCTTCAACTCATCTGAAACAAAAAGAGAGATCAATTTTGATTATTATTACGTATTAATTGACCGTCAATTATTGCAATAATAATAATAATTTTTTAAATAATTAATTTATATTTACAAGCGTATATAACATTTTTCAGTCAAATGAAACTTTTTTCAATAAAATGAAACTTTTTTCAACCAAATGAAACCTTTTTTCAAGCGAATGAAACTTTTTGTTCAATCAAATGAAACCTTTTTTCAATCAAATGAAACTTTTTTTCGACCAAATGAAACCTTTTTTCAAGCGAATGAAACTTTTTGTTCAATCAAATGAAACTTTTTTCAACCAAATGAAACTTTTTTCAACCAAATGAAACCTTTTTTCAAACAAATGAAACCTTTTTCAATTAAATGAAACCTTTTTCAATTAAATGAAACCTTTTTTTCAATCAAATGAAACTTTTTTCAATCAAATGAAACCTTTTTTCAATCAAATGGAACATTTTTTCAATCAAATGAAACTTTTTTTCAATCAAATGAAATTTTTTTCAATCAAATGCAACTTTTTTCAAGCAAATGAAACCTTTTTTCAACCAAATGAAACCTTTTGCCAAGCAAATGAAATCTTTTTCCAAGTAAATGAAACCTTTTTTCAACGAAATGAAACTTTTTTCAATCAAATGAAACCTTTTTCAATCAAATGAAACCTTTTTCAATTAAATGAAACCTTTTTTCAATTAAATTAAACCATTTTTTTCAATCAAATGAACTTTTTTCAACCAAATGAAACCTTTTTTCAATCAAATGGAACATTTTTTCAATCAAATGAAATTTTTTTTCAATTAACTGAATTTTTTTTTTCAATTAAATGTAACTTTTTTCAAGCAAATGAAACTGTTTTTCAACCAAATGAAACCTTTTGCCAAGAAAATGAAATCTTTTTCCAAGTAAATAAAACCTTTTTTTCAATCAAATGAAACTTTTTTCCATCAAATGAAACCTTTTTTCAATCAAATGGAACATTTTTTCAATCAAATGAAACTTTTTTCAATTAAATGAATTTTTTTTTCACTCAAATACAACTTTTTTCAAGCAAATGTAACCTTTTTCAACCAAATTAAACCTTTTGCCAAGCAAATGAAATCTTTTTCCAAGTAAATGAAACCTTTTTTCAACGAAATGAAACTTTTTTCCAATCAAATGAAACCTTTTTTCACGCATGAAACCATTTTTCAAGCAAGTGAAACCTAAAACCTAATGATAATAATTATTTAGAGAAATAAATAAATGACATTATAGTACTAACAATAATTTTTATGAAGATGGAGTTGGTTGGAATTCAATCCTTTTTAGTAAGATGGTTCCTACTCACAGTAAGTTGTTTAGCAACAATCCGGATTTTGAGCCCTTTAGCTCATCATCAGGTTGAAGGGTTTCTACAAACACGTCTCTCGACTTGAATTGCAAAAGTGAACCTCTGAAACCCCCGCCAACGCGAAAATGCCCTTCAACCTGATGATGAGCTAAAGGGCTCGAAATCCGGATTGTTGCAAAAACAACTTATTGCGAGTAGGAACCATCTTTTTAAAAAGGATTTAATTCCACGGCCACTCCATCATTCATAATTTCTATCCCAGATAGTTGTTGCTCGCTAAAAACACTTTTCTATCCTACTTAATTAAACTTCGACGGGGTGGATGTAGAAAAGTTTGATGAATACGGATCTTCACATAAAATGTTCTTGTACCTAAGCCTTACGATTCAATTATTGTAATATTAATATTCAATCATCATAAAAATTATTGGTAGTACTATAATGTCATTTATTTATTCTTCTACATAATTATTATCATTAGGTTCTAGGTTTTATTTGCTTGCAAATAGGTTTCATTTGATTGAAAAATGGTTTTATTTCATTGAAAAAACGTTTCATTTCATTGAAAAAAGGTTTCATTTGATGGAAAAATGGTTTCATTTCATTGAAAAAGGTTTAATTTGCTTGAAAAATGGTTTAATTTGCGTGAAAAAAGGTTTCATTTGATTGAAAAAAAGTTTCATTTGATTGAAAAAAGGTTTCATTTGCTTGAAAAATGGTTTCATTTCATTGAAAAAAGGTTTGATTTGGTTGAAAAAAAGTTTCATTTGACTGAAAAATGCTATATGAATTGTGCAGCTCATCACCGAAGAAGTTGAGAAGCTGATACACGTCTAGTAAACTAAAAGAGCAAGGTTAAGAAAACCAAACTGGTCGGAAACGACAAAACAAAAAAAGCCAGGTCTCTACCAAGTTGGAAAAATAATAATTTATAAAAAAGTAAAAAAACGGTTTTTCGTGCTAAAAGCTGATTTTTTCTTACTGTTTTGTTTAATTTCACTTTTACTTTATGTTCTTTAATTTTGAGAAGTATTTTCTTTTCATGACATTATTTTTCATTGCCGCATCAAACTACTCTAAAGTAACTAATAATTATTAAAGGTCATTTAGATGTTCAATAGATGTCAAAATATTACCATTTTTCGACATTTTTTCTCAAAATCTATTAAAACCATTTATCTTTCATCTTAAATTGTACGAAATGGTTTCTATCTGATTTTAAAATTGGCAATAAAAGGTTCAAGAAATTGGGGGATACGGGTGAGCATTTGTGGTTGACAATCGTAAATTCATATCCTCGCTGCTAAAACACTGCAGCATTTACACCGCAGAGCTGCAATAAACAAATTTTTGAATATTAATTTCCTATCGACTGATCTTCTGGTATTATCAACAGACTCGTTATAAGTTTAGAACATTTTTCTTTTCCTCAATACCCTAAAATCCGAATATGTGCAAATGGGTTCGTTCACATTGGGGAATTGCAGGGAATAAAATTACAAGCATTACTGAACAGACGTAAAATCAATACGTGCAATAATGTTATATGTTATATGTTATATGTCGGAGGTAGTTAGGGACGATTCCATGAATATAGGATCTTTTGCTTTTTTTTCGTTCACTTAATTACTGAACCTACCTCACTAGAAACGTAATTTTGTATTTATAGTATGAGCATTTTCTTAGTTTTTTTTAAGCAACCTAACTATCTCAACATAAGGTTTATGGTGGAAACCCTATAGAGTTTGATAGCGCATTTGTCCAATGTCTACACTTTTTACATAACAAATATTATTTCGTTTCTGGGTGATTTTATGTACAAATTCGTACTTCGATTGTTATTTACCGACAGGATGAAAATTAGTCGATATTTTTTTAATCATTTACTAGAGTTACAACTTTATTGAATCGATAGGCCCAAGAATTGAGCGTGTAAATCTCAAAACATAATAGAAAAACGGAACAAAATGAAAAAAGATCGTATTTTTAAACTGTTTCCAATAATAACCGCAGCTCTTCTTAGTGAATGAATTAAGCATACCACTTTAAAAAAAGAAAGTTAAATGCGAAAAATGTAGCAAACGTATTAATACTCGGTTCAAAGAGACATAACTCTTTTAAGTCAATGGAGAAAAAATTAAGCTTGCAAACCTCAAAAGTTACGAGATAAACCTTAAAAAAGGGGGAAAAATATTTTTCTACGTGTTTATAATAGTTCTTTTTAGTCTAGACTCTTCTCAGATTATTAGCGTAAGAATAATTCTTGTTAACCTCTAATTTAACAAGACAAATTCAAAAAACCGATAGAAAAAAACTGTCCATGTCTTTATAACCGTCTCCCTTTTATACTAATTTCTGATAGACACAAAACTTCAGAGTTAACTGGTGGAACATTGGCCCAAAACGTAAACTCGTAACAATCAAAATAAAAAATAATTACAATTAATTAAGGTTTTTAGTTGAGATAAAAAAGTCAGTGGCACGAGGGGGATTCGAACCCACGATCTTCCGGTAAATACGCAGCTGCTCTACCACTTGAGCTATCGTGACCTCGATCCACTCGGACACTAACTTCCCACCCGAGCGGATAGAGGTCACGAGAGCTCAAGTGGTAGAGCAGCGGCTTATCTAGCCGAAGATCGTGGGTTCGAATCCCCCTCGTGCCATTGACTTTTTTATCTCAACTAAAAACCTTAATTAATTGTAATATATTAATTGGTCAAGCGGACCACGAAATGGGTGAATATAAAATAATAACGGAATAAAAAGAAGAAATGGTTTTTTTGACTTAATTATACCAGTCCACTATAGAATCAAAACTCCAAAGTCAAATTGCGTGAAAATTGTGTCCGTAAATTTCAAAATAATGTAGAGAAAGAAGAAGAAAAAAAAATATATTGACGTGTTTATACTAGTGCCCAAAACCGTATACAATCGACTGATGGAAAATATATTTTTAAACTTTAAAAGTGATAAACCCAAACAACAAGCAACAAGAAATGTTGGCGTGTTTATACTAGTTTCTTATAAACATAAAACTTCCCAGTCAATTGGCTTAAGAAGTTTTTTGTAAATATCAAAATAGCATGATAAATTCGAAAAACTGAAATACAAATATATCGACGTACATATTTTTATTCGTTTCCAACGACTTTTCGTAGTCGATTGAACTAAGCAGGTTAACTTAAAAAAAGCAAAATAAACGCTGAAACAGAAATAAAAATTATTTATCAACCTTTTTATGCTAATCGCATACTCAAAATTGGCCCAAAATTAACATAAGAATTAGGTTCGTAACAATTAAAATATGCAACAAAACTCACAAACCAAGAAGAAAGGATTTTCCGACACTTTTGAACTGTTATTTATAGAAATTATACTTCCGAGTCGTTAGATCAAGAATTCCGCTCAAAATCTACAAAAAAAGGAAATAATAAGGGAAAAAGGAATAAAAAACAAGAAAAATGTTTTCTCGGCGCATTTATCCCGGCTTCTTATAACCACGACCCTCAAAATTGATTGGTGCACACATGAAGCTTTTAAACCTCACAGAAACCCCAAACGAAAAAACTTTATTAAAAAAATGTCAGAAGTTTACGTACATATCGTATAGCCAGAACTAATCTGGGTTGATTAGCGCAATAGTTATATTAATTAAGGTTTTTAGTTGAGATAAAAAAATCAGTGTGACGAGCGGGATTCGAACCCACGACCTTCAGCTATATACGCCGCTACTCGACCACTTGAGCTATCGTGACTTCCATCCATTCGGACACTAACTTCCCATCTTAACCTAACCTTATGAATTTTCCTAGTGAATGCAATAGTTCAACTTTTAAACCTCAAAAAATAAAGATTTGTCAACGTACTTGTTCTAGATTCACACAAAATTAATCGTGTTGATTTCTAACAGTTAAAATTATTACCAAATTAAGGATATTAGTTAATATTCCATACAAAACCATTTTGTAATAAAAATAAACTAGTACATCAATGAAGTAATTTCTATCAGGATTGAGTGTACTAATACTTTTATTTTAGCCTGCTATGAGGAATACTCGATGAAAACTTTACGAGAAGCGGAAAGCAAACAGCAAAAAACATATACAAACATGACATATCAAACCGCTGGGCCTACATCGTAAATTTTAGAACAAAAAGAGATCCTGCTCATCCATCCAGCCTTTCCCTAAAAATTGATGTATTTATCTTTTTTACGTGTACATTTATTTTCAAAATACAAACGATGTGCATTGTAAAAGAAGATGGATGAGACTATTATCGCACAGAGAATGTGTTTTTTTCCATGTCTAAATTCCAATTTTCAAGTGACAAAACTGGAAAAAATGTTTTTTTTGGGGGGGAAGATTTGTTTAAAAATAATATGTAAATGTATGTTAAAGTTTAGAAAAATTGTTAATAAATAAATAGAAATAGATTTATTTAAAATAACAATGACAAATTGAAATGTTATAAATAAATGCATAATTTCCAGCATTATAGCATCAAATTAAACTCTAAGCTAAAAATTTGCTGTTTTTTAAAGAAGAATAATTAATCATTTACTCCTTAGATTATTAAAGATTATCAGGCGCATCATTAGCAAGACAAAGTTTGTAACCGTTGAGGTTGGGATTTTCCTGTAAGCCGACTTTCCTGTAAAGCCGTACTTCGGCGTTAAAATTTCAGTCTGTTATTCCCAATGGTCTTGTAAGTGGTCTGAGGACACCGAATACTGGATGCGGCCATGGAATGCAGAAGAGAATAGAAGACGGTTTAGACAAAAGTCTGAAAACAAACTTTAGAATTGCCTTACATTTGGAAGTGAGTGAGAAAGAGGAAAAGAAGAATCAGCGAAACGTTTTATTAATTTTTAGTTGTCGGTCGTAGTTGGCCGAAACGGTTTAGATACACATGTAGCTGATATACATACAGTCAGGTAGTCTAAATGTCCGGGTTCGAATCCAGGGGCCATGTATTCAAACCTGAAATAATTAAAAATGGACTTTTTTTCAAAAACACCGTAATACCGGTTCATATAATTTCGTATTTGAAAACCGAAGTAAAAAATATATATAAAAAGTTGTGAGCGGATAAAATGTTCTTCGCCGTTTCGGTACGAGTCTTAACCTGTAATCAATTAAGTCTGATACGCCACGGCTTAAGATAATCTCGGATTCAAGTCTACAGGTGGCGTAAATGGAGAACCAAGCCGGAAACATCGAGTACAGGGACACGACTGGAATTCGTAATATTCAACCAAATGGAATCTTCAGAACGCCGCTGAATTGTGAATAGTGCGGTCAGTGGTATTTCCCCGTTTCACACCAGAATATCTAAGGATTTAAAAATGGCATCAACGTAACGCTCTTTTACCAAAATAATGATAATAAATAAAAATAATAAGTGGGGCAGCAAGTATTACTTCTTTTTGAAGTTTTAGGTTGAAGATTTATTTCTTCACTTATGTTAGCAACATACATAACCACACTTGAAAAACGTTTAGAAAATGAAGTTGAACCCCTCAAAGTCACAGCATATTTGATACACATACCCCCTTTGTACGTATATACAATGAACCTGCTCCTCAATTCGGCAAAAGTAACTCTTAAGACGTTTGATAGAAGCCTAACTCGGAATCCACACATACGATTAAAAAAACAGACAGAAATGCATTATTACCTACTGAACTGACAATCAAAATTACAACAAAATCAAAATTTTAGATATACACATCCCTACTCAAACCTGTTTGGATGTACCGATGCCAAATCTTATGGATAAGCCAAATATTCCAATATTCAAAAACAAAAAAGTTTTCAAACCAAAATTATAAGACTAATTCTGTTTTCAGTATTAGAAGTATCTTTTTCACTTAAAAACATTCTGTATCAATGTATAGTCTCAAAGAATAAAACGAACTGTTTGGGTCTTATTAGAAGGTCGTTATCAGGGCTTCTATTATTTAACATGATGAAAAAAATATATGTACAATTGTCTTAATCAATATTACTATATAGAACAAACAAAACAACCTTAAATATGTCTATACATTGACATATTTAAGGTTTTATAGATCTCAAATTTCTTTGAAGACTCACTCTCAACACTCCCAAAAACTCCAACAGTATTGAAACCTTATCCCACAAGTCTTCCTCACGTTATCAAAGACTTCCTTTTAAACGTTAATAAACACTTCATAAATTGAACGTAAGCGCACAATATCTTTTTTAATGTTACAGTTGTTATTTTTTACTTTACTATGTAGAATCTCGTTTATTCTTCTTCTGAGTAATTGAGACTCTTTTTCGATCATTTCAACATTCGACCCGAGGAATATCGAGTACTCCGGGGTAAGTGTGTAACGTCTAAAAAGCAAAAGTAAGTTATTTGCGAGAATGGAGTGGGTTCAACCCCGTCACGAGGAATATCGAATACGCTGAGGGAGTGAATGTGACAAGACATCTATGTTTGTGGTGATGTATATATATGTATAGTATGTTTTCTTTCTATTCTGCATTTGACAACCTAAGGTACAAACGAGACGCTAGCATTTTAGGATAGTGGCTTGTCAAATGGCTGCAATTTAAACCAAAATACGCACAAAGGAGAGAAAAAGAAAGAAAACGCGTAGAGGGCCGACGATGTCCTCAGATGTTTGTCGAGCCCCATAAACTTCCAAATTTATCATTGTTATTCAATATTCAAAATGTAAAATTTATTCCTACTTGATATTGAGCAGTTCAGTGCCAGTTCTGGTTTTATTGCCACAGTCGGAATCATGACTATAAATTCTATTTTTTTTATTTTCTGTTGGGTTTGACCAATATAATTGATTTGGCATTCACTACAGGACAGTCTACATACAACATTCGATAAATTAAACTTTTCTTCCTTTCCCTTGTGTTTAGTAAGTGTGAGTAAAGTGCTCATTTATTTATTATTATTATTATTTATTTATTCCTGTATTTCTAACAACAATTGCTTTCAGGTATGTATTTCTTTATCAAATATTTTAACTTAGGCAAAATCACTGGGATGTACGTAATACTCTTGAACGTGGTTGTTCATATTTCAATCGGTTAATATTTTGGTTATTGTACAAATTACTTCTATCTCTTCTTACGTACGCAATAACACACTTCAAAGAGATTTTGCCATGCCAACTGTTCGTTTATCCTTCGAAACATATTACAGACGTTTTCAGAATAAATTACACTATCACACTGACACAACAACGATTACTCCATTCTCCACGGGGGTACTGAAAAGAATATAATATCATATTATATAATAATTGATCATATCATTTAATTAAATATCATATTATTAATCCAGAGATGCTGCCAATGGGTTGCTTTCTCTGTAACGCTAAATACATAAAACAAATCATACTGAAGGGCATTTTTTTTCTTTCTTTTATTTTTATCTTCAAGAAATTTAGATGAAAATTTAATGTTTCAAACTGGTATATTTAAATTATTAAAAATTTTCATATAGAAACGACAAATACGGATAAAATCACGTAATACATATTTTTCAATTATAGATAAAATTATGTATAAAATATAACTAAAGATATAAATAAAAATATACACGTGGCTATAGTATATTCAAAATTATCACATATAAGTTTTAAACTCTGATAAAATCACATAATATTCAATTTATATACGAATTGATTTATAGAATTTAATAAGACTTTAAATTATTATTGAAATTGCTATCTCGTTCCTTAAAAACTATAAATAACAAAAATGTAAAACGAGGTAAAATTGAAAAAAAAATTATAGTTCAAAATACGTACAAACGTTGGGGCTCAGCCTGCCTACGAAAAAACGGCGCTCCATATAGGCTAAACCGGCGCGACCGAACGGTTGTTCTGGCTGCCTACCGAAGCAGCCGTACAGAAATTTAAAACATTTTCACTCAAAACGAATAATTGTTAATATTAATTCAACTAGTAACTTTTCATAAACAATGATTAGAAATAAATGTTTAAAATTTAATACAATTTAATATAGTTTATTACAAATATTGAATATTGTCACATTTAAGCGTTAAAAATTGATAAAATGCCACATAATACTGAATTTATGTAAGAATTGAGTTATAGAATTTAATAATACTTTAAAATATTATTGCGAATTGGTATTTCGTTCCTTAGAAACTATAAATAACACAAAATTAAAACCAGGTAAAATAAAAAAAAAAGTTATATATCAAAATACGTACAATTGTTGGGGCTCAGCCTGCCTACGGAAAAACGGCGCTCCATATATGCTAAACCGGAGCGACCGAACGGTTATTCTGGCTGCCTACCGATGCATCCGTTGAGAAAGTACAAACTTTTTTCAAGACGATAAATTGTTAATATTAATTCAATAACTAATTTTCTATAAACAATGGTTTGAAATAAATGTTTATAATTTAATACGCTTGAATATGGTATAGTTGAAATTTCGAATAGTTGAACACTTAAGCGTTCAAACTTTTTTTCGCGAGACCGAATTTGAAGGAATATTCGCGGTTTGATATCTTAAAAAATTGTTCTATTTAATTGTCAAGATTTTCGTTTCAACTCCCCTTGTCAAGTGGGTGAGTCCATCCGTATATTCACACATCTTTAATTTTGTCGTGGCCTCAGAATACACATACTCCACACCGCCATATTAACAAGTCACCTCTGTTCTACAAAAGCTTCCTTTACCTTGCAAAAGCACGTGTCAACAATTGAAATTTTGGAGCAATCTTTAGAAAACGAAGTTTAATTCCTCAAAGTCACAACACCTTTAGACTCCGCCGTGAGGCTTGTACTAACATACACAACGAACTTGTTCTCCAGTCCGACAAAGTTACCTATTTAAGACTTACATTTGGCAGAAGACTAACTTTGAAGCCGCACACACTGAACAAAAGATTTAAAATGTTTCACTACATAATCAAAATTACCATCCAAATCAAAACTTTCGACATACATATACCTACCTACTCAAATCGATTTGGATGTATGGGCGGGTGCTTAGTTTACGGATCGGACAAATACTACAATGTTCAAAGATTATAAATTTGCAATAAAACGTTTTACGACTAATTGTTTCTTACCGTTGTTATACACTCAATAACACCCTTCACAGACGTCATCCCATATCAACCGTTTTTTATCTATTACAACCAATTCCCAACGATTCCACAGGAAGTTAGAAGATCGCACAAGTACTCGATTCTCCACAATTACGCAGCAGATGACCAAAAAGAATACGTATCAGACACCTCTTGAATGATTAATTCAGGGCGGCTGCCAATGGGAAGCATCTCTGTAACGTCACTAATGTCAAACTCACCGACAGAAATCCAATCTTTTGCAAGTATATAATATGTAACATTTACAGATTTGAATTTAAATAAAGATCATAAAAAAGAAAACCGTGTATAATGGTGTTATACGAAGTAAACACTATATTAAACTACCACGTCAGGAACTTATTAACACATTTAAACCATAAATGCGTTATTAGCGCATGTTAAATTTTGCTCATTTGTGATTTAGTTTCAAATTCATGGCCGCTGAGATTTCTAACTAAATATTATTTGTAATTACAATTAATTAAGGTTTTTAGTTGAAATAAAAAAGTCAATGGCACGAGCAGGATTCGAACCCACGATCTTCGGCTAGATACGCTGTTACTCTACCACTTGAGCTATCGTGACCTCGGACACTAACTTAGTTCTCAACCCCACCTTTTGAATTTTCCCTCCTTTTTGCCATTTTTCAAATGTCGTGTAATCGGATTGGATTTTGTCGGGATCCCGCTCGTGCCATTGACTTTTTATCTCAACTAAAAACCTTAATTAATTGTGATATATTAATTGGTCAAGCGGACCACGAAATTAGTGAATTTAATGACTTAAAATGAAGTGAATGACGAGAATCCAACCCGATTACACGACATTTAAAAAATGGCAAAAAAGGAGGGAAAATTCAAAAGGACTGGTTGAGATGGGAAGTTAGTATCCGAGTGGATCGAGGTCACAATAGCTCAAGTGGTAGAGCAGCGGCGTTTCTAGCCGAAGATCGTGGGTTCGATCCCGCTCGTGTCATTGACTTTTTTATCTCAACTAAAAACCTTAATTAATTGTAATATGTTAATTGGTCAAGCGGACCACGAAATTAGTGAATTTAATTATTTGTAATGACAAGCGGAGCTGGTATAATTTCTTTAACTTAGTTTTTGTTAATGAACGGACGCCAAGGCGTCGTATTCTAATACTGGATATTATATCGTTGTGGGACCGTAAATATATGACGTTGGGGATTAAAATGGTTATAGAAAATAAAATAAAATAATAAGTTAAACCGTTGAACATAAAACGTTCTTATATTAATAACAAATTATTGGATCGAATAAATTTTATATTTTTTTATTAATTTTATAATTTTATAAGAGTGTAGGAAGGAAAAGAGAATATTTTCTTATGATAGAAAAGTAATTAAGCATAAAGTTATTTTTCGGTATCCTTTTCACAGGACAAGATGTCAATTACAGAGTAACGAACCGTGTTGAATGAGCACCACCCGACAAGAATTCTTCACAAGCAGTTTTTGTCTTTGATCACGTCATACACCTTTAGTTTTACTTTCTCTTCTTTTCTAATGTTGCAAGCGACAGACCGTAACTCCAAATCCAGCGTGGCTCCGCCGTGTGCTCTTCTGCCTCCTAATCGTTGGAACTCACTGCCTTCTTGATTGTTCATGCCGCTTTGGCGGCCTTTATGAAATGCTTTGTCATAATATATGGCCAAAAAATGAACCACTAAATTTTGTCTCTTGACATGTTGTACAATAAACATAGCTCCATAAACATTCAAACCCATGGGAAGAAAATTAGGTATTCACCCGTCATTTCAAATAACCAAAACAATCCATCAAATCCATCGGTAGGTCATCATGAAAGTAATTTAAAATCAACGTCCAGCTGTTTATAGAAGATGAACCTACTCGATTCGCCAAAGATTCTTCACTGTAAATTTTCACTGTTACTTTTAAATTTGTGGTACTTCCAGAGAGATACATCGACTAAAGAAAGGTATTGCCAACTCTGAAACGAAAAAGCTTTTTTTAACCAGTTCATCGCAAGAACTCCATAATCTGCAGGCGGGAATAATAAGTGCTCTCATCACATACTTGAAATGTAGTCCCAAGGTAAAAACTACGGTGGTCTAACTCCTAAATCTGAGCTGCACAATAAGAGATTGATCTGGAGATCACTTTAACAAGGTTAGATGAAAGAGGTACTAAATTTTGAGAGACCAGGCCAAATAGAGTTGTGCCATTTTAGCGCTGCACAATCTTTCTTGAATGTAGATTTTAAAGAAAAGGCTAGGGGTCAGAATGAATGTACCACTTCAATCAATTTGCCAAATCAATCAAATAATGAAACTTTAAATAATTATAATAACAAAAGGTGTGCGGTAACAGTACTGATTTAATTTGTAATAATGGCATTGGAAATATTTTCTGTGTATTTATTCAATCATAAAAACAGGGGCATTTATGTAGAAAGTTGTAAATTATTCGGATCATATCAACAAAGCAAAACGAATAGCCTACTTCAAGGCTGGATAAAAGCCGAAACCGCGATAGCCAAATAAGTCAACGGTTTTATAAGACGGGTCCATCAGGCTTATTTTTTCTCGTACAATATCACCTGTCCTACCGGCTTGTAGTGTGATAAAGTCGCAGGCATTGGGCCTCCCCCGGTATATGGGAGGTCGTGAGGGTGAAGTCACAATTTACGATCAAACTGGAAAAGAGTCCTTGAGACATCTCCCACCCCTCTGATTTAATGTATCGTACATACGAAGGGTTGGCCGGTTCACCTTCGCCACGGGATTGTTCCATACATCGAACTCCGCACTTGGGAATCACACTGATGGAAAGATAAAGACGTGACCGCTGAAAAGACGGGATTTCTCTGCAACTTGGGGAGATTTCCACGAAAAATCAATAAATGCCAATTCACCTATTTAGAATGACAATGACATCTATTTTGTTATTTTCTATGTTTTGTTATTCTTCTATCTACTTTGGATTTTGTTACACAAAAACTAAACTAACTTAATGTCCTAGTTACGACGATTCTTTATTTGGTAAATATTTCATTGTTCAATATTTTGGAACAAGCCACATTGGTTTTCATGTATTTTCTCTTTATTTCATAAATTGATATAGAACTAATACGGATATTTGCAATGCACATACTTCTGATTCCCATGCAGCCAAAGAGTCCCGTTTTTGTTTTATCAAATAGTTTGAACGATTATTTCCGATATTTCAAGACATTTGCCCCGATACTTCATGGCATTATCTGTAAAGCCATGTGTGCAATGTTATTTACCGTTTGGCTTATTGAAACCCCTGTTTTTACCGGTGTTTTAAAATTTGTTGAATCAATGGTAATGAAGGGAAGCCGAGGTCTCGTATTACCATCGGTGCCGAGTTAACCCCCCTCCCACCCGTACAACCACGAAACCAGTAATAGTGGTCTTTGCCCAAAACCTGTTTATTCGACGCGGACTCAAATAGAACTGTCACTCGTACAAAACAAGGCCAAATTTCGAGCCCGATGATTATTGCCATTAAAAGGCGAACCTCTAATCACAGGGCTCGGCTCTCAACAAGGGCAATTTACTAAATGTTTCATGTTACGTTCATATGATGCAAGGACATCAATTTTCAAAGCCATAGAGAGTGCTTAAACCTGCTTAATTTTCTATTCAAGAATAATCTAAATCTTGGCCTGATCTGGACGATGAATCAAGTTCAATTTCTACTGCTAAGCTTTGGACGTATCTTAAGATCATCATTAGAAAAAACAATTCTAAATTGACATTATAAAATTTTTAAGACTTTGACAGAGTTGGGTCTGAGCTGGTCTCCACTGAAATTTTAAACCATATCTTAAGATTTTAATTATGCCAATGTGTAGACTATTTTAATGATTATTTGGAGATCGTGAGATGCGGTCTGGTGTGACTTAGTTTATAAAACATTTTTTTATCGTGCCGACGTTTCGATTTTTATTGAGATCATTTTCAGGTCTCAAAGTGTTTGTTTTTTTGTGCAGATGTGTCATTACTGTGTATCATATAGAAAGTAGACAAACAATCACTTTGAGCCCTGAAGATGATCACAATAAAAATCGAAACTTAATTATTCAGAAATCGTGAGAAGCGGTCTGGTGTGACGTAGGTTTAGAAAACATTTTTTTTTACCGTGCCGACGTTTCGATTTTAATTGAGATCATCTTCAGGGCTCAAAGTGTTTGTTTTCTGTGAAGGTGTGGCATTACTGTGTTTCATATTGAGAGTAGACAAACAATCACTTTGAGCCCTGAAGATAATCACAATAAAATCGAAACTTAATTATTCAGAAATCGAAAGAAAATAAATATAGAAAGGTAGTTATTCTGATAAATAGATAGTAGGAAGGAGGAGAGGAGNAATCAAAATAAAATCGAAACTTAATTATTCAGAAATCGAAAGAAAATAAATATAGAAAGGTAGTTATTCTGATAAATAGACAGTAGGAAGGAGGAGAAAAGAGAGAGATGTGAGAGAGAGAGAGAGAGAGAGAGAGAGAGAGAGAAAAAGAAAGAGAGGGACAGAGAGAGTGTGACAGAGACAAAGAGAGAGAGAGAGAGAGGGTGAGAGTGAGTGAGAGAGAAAGCGAGAGAGGGTGAGAGAGAGAGAGAGAGGGTGGGTGAGAGAGAGAGAGAGAGTGAGGGTGAGAGTGAGAGAGAGATAGAGAGAGTGAGAGTGAGAGTGAGAGCGAGAGCGAGAGAGAGAGAGAGAGAGAGAGAGAGAGAATGAAAATGAATGAATTTGTCTCGTGAGAATGAGACAAAAACTTCAGTTTATTTTGTCAAAATATCAACGACCATAACGATAACATATCAATATATATCATTAATTAATGATTATATGGAGATCGTGAGATGGGGGTCTGATGTGACGTAAGTTTAGAAAACATTAACTTTTATCGTGCCAACGTTTCGATCTTTAATGAAATCATCTTCAGGTCTCAAAGTGTTTGTTTTTTGTGCAGTTTTGTCATTACTGTGTTTCATATTGAGATTAGATAAACAATCACTTTGAGCCCTGAAGATGATCTCAATATAGATCGAAAATTAATTATTCAGAAATCGTGAGATGCGGTATATATTTTTCTAAACGTACATCACACCGGACCGCATCCTACAATCTCCAAATTATCATTAATTAATGGTCACTAAATACCACACGTTTCGACATGTTTAATCTTATTTTACCCTGGTGATGACCTTAAAATAGGTCCAAAGCGTGGCAGTAACAATTGAAATAGTTTCTTAATCCAGAGCATTAGGTCCAGATTATTAGTGACTTAAACGGCCGATAGATCTAACAGTTTAAACAGAAACTTTTGATTGAAGTGTGTTTGTGAGGTGAACACTATGATGTCACAATGTATAGCATGGTAGCCAATGAAAAATTGAAAGGTTATTACTTTTTAAACATATGTTTAAGATAATTATTATATTATTTGTTTAAAATTATTTTACGTAATTTATTTAATTTATTGCTATCTGTACAAGAATAAATATTGAGCAAATAGTATAGTTTTATACAAATCAGACAGCTCTGTTCGACCAGGAGGCAGAGGGGATAGAAACAAGCCAGTAGTTGAACTCTCATTTATTTATTGGTGTAGTCAAATGGATGGGTTTTGATAAAAGGCCACGAGGCCATCGCTTTGTTAAACGACGTGGAGAATCGTAAGGGTGGGTCATGAAGTAAGAGTTTGGGCTAGTGGGTTAAAAGATAAATGTCAGTAAGTAAACATTTAATTTATTCAAAACCGTAATTTTTGATGATTTCTCTTACTTAAAGCGTGTGATGTATTTAACCATTCAACTTAACGGATAAACAAATAAAATTATTACGTTTTCCGTTAAAATCAGGCACATTTGTTTAATTTGGCCGGTTCCAAGTAATATTAGGATATTGTTTGACTTACTGATGAGGTGTAGTCAAATGTTTGACCATTAACGTCATGACCTTTTGGGTCAGCTATGATACCCGTTGTTTCAAAGTCCTTTTCGTAATTAGAGCGTTATTCAGTTCACGAGATTATATTAAAAATTCTTGTCTTAATTTGTTGTTTTGTACCAACGTTAACTTTTTCACCGTAGATATCATGGATTTCAACTAAACAGTGGGCGTCGATAACCGCAACAGTTTACCCTTGGGCACGGCGCAAATAATTGAAACGTAAAGGTCCAGGGTTCGAATCTAACAGCACAGCATTTAAACCCGACATATAATTATCGAGAAGGAACGAATTATACTAATCCTATTCCATCAATAAACAAAAATTCAATCAAATTCTAAATTTTTCAACTGATTTTAATACGTTATTTGCCAGCTTAAAACCACTAAATTTAATTTTTTTTTAGACTTGATCTCAACATCTGTAGAACGTAAGCAGTTTTATCCTGGTGTCTGTTTAGATGGCGCCAGGTCAATCGCGTCTGTCACAAGGTTCTGCTCTTCAAACTCCAACCAAATCCTTTGCCGAACATAGTATTTCATCCAAAAATCATCATAATCTGAACATTTCTTCCACGTTACTTATCGAACCTGAATCTCTCAGATATATTAAATACACAATTGTGTCCCCCAAGGGAACGTCCTAGGTCCGTTACTTTTCAACATATACACGGCAGACTGCCCTCGACACTTTTACCCACACATATACACTCGTATTTTGCCAGCGATAAAGCAATTCGCACTGCAAATCCTTATTTGATACTTGCAGTTTTTTTATTACTATTTTTTTTATTTACTGGGGCTTCCAACATCTAGGTCATTTCAGCCCCAAACAAAGTCAATATTCTATTTACACTTTCAAACACTACATTCATACAAAGCGGAACAGGGGACGCTGAAACTCGCTGCAGTGCTCGAGAACCTTTCTTAAGTCCGGCGGCATGCCTACACGCTCTCTGTATGGCGCAAAGGCATGACACGCCTCTATTATGTGGGACACATCGAGCAACCTTTCTCTGTATAAGGGGCACCTGCAGGTGCTTTCGCCAAGAGGGCTATTCTTAAAGCCATGAAGAAAAATAATTGCTACATGTGTCCTTTACCCTCAAATACAAAGTCCACCGTCACGTTTATTTGGCATGCTACAGCACATGGAGTCAAAAATTTGGGACCGTACGTAAAAGTTTAATATAGATACCTTCGCGACATAAATTCCTAAATTTTGAAATATGGATACAAGATAACTAAAAATCTTCGAGGCTATCTATTCCAACCAAAAGTAAACTTTACAAAGTTATCCTAGATCCTATATGAACTTCAGAACTGGAATTGTATGAGAAGGCAAAAAAATCAACTTAACCAGATTCAATCAGTCCAGTCGAAACTCCTCTTAACAATTATCAATAATTGACTACCTTTTTCAATTGTATGGTTACTCTCCACTTGGACACTGACCTAGCAAAATCCGATATTTCATATTACATTCCAAATGATCTCTACATTCGGCTTACCAATCCGTGACCATGTCTTAGACTCATTCTCCCTGGGAGGTTGAGACTGCGACCAGCTCGGTACTTTATGACTTATTAACATAAAGAACTTATACAGTCCAATAGGCTGGCTTTGATTCATTTTATCAACTAACGAATTATGACTATAATAAGAAAAATATAAGGGGCGTCGGTGGCCGGAACGGTTTAGGCGTTGTCACGGCGTTCATCACGTAAAGGTCCCGGTTTCGAATCAAGCGGTCCTGCATTCAAATCTAACATACTTACCAATTCACTAGTTTTCGTGGTCCGATTGGCCAATTAGTATCTTTCAATTTATTAAGGTTTTTAGTTGAGATAAAAAAAGTCAGTGTAATGAGCGGGATTCGAACTTACGACGTTCGGCTTGATACGCCGCTTCTCTACCACTTGAGCTATTGTGACCTCGATCCACTCAGACACTAACTTCCCATCTCAACCCCACCTTTTGAATTTTCCCTCCTTTTTGCCATTTTTAAAATGTCGTGTAATTTATTTGATTCTCGGCGACCTTTAGATATACTTCATTTAACTTATTAAATTCACTAGTTTTCTTGGACCACTTGACCAATTGATATCTTTCAATTAATTGAGGTTTTTAGTTGAGATAAATTTTGTCGCCGAGGATGAAATAGATTACAAGACATTTGAAAAATGGCAAAAAGGAGGGAAAATTCAAAAGGTGGGGTTGAGATGGGAAGTTAGTGTCCGAATGGATCAAAGTCACGATAGCTGAAGGTCGTGGGTTCTAATCCCGGTCGTGCCCCTGACTTTTTATCTCAACTAAAAACCTTAATTAATTGAAAGATACTTACAAATGAGCTTTTTTTCAAAAACACCAGCACCCCGAGGGTTGATATGACATCTGCTGTTGTGAACCCTCGTAAAAAAAAAAAAAAAAAAAAAGTTGTTTGTGATGATGCAAGACATAACTGAAACAAAACGAAAAAACGCACAAAGATCGAATGACGTGGACGATTTTTTTTATAATTAAACCAATGATGTTCTATATGTACATGTTATATATTTGATAAAGCTGTAGGTAAAAATTTAACAAAATTTGCCAAATAGCTATAATACATAAATATAGACTGTTTTTATTTCCTAAGATATAAACAACAATGTCAAGTCGACAAGAATATGACTATTTTATAAGTATGATCTTTTCACTGATCTAAAAACCAAAACATATTATAATTAGGGGTGTTTCCTCAGAGAATAAATTGGTTGACGAAAACAATGTCAATTATTGCCAATTTACCAAATCGGCTTCTAGGTCCTAATTGAGTTCATGTGGTCTAGGACCGTGGGAAGAGTGGAGGTTGGCCGGCCAATAATGAAACTGTCCCGGGAACAGTTGAACTCCCTGGGTTAATGTCTCGGAAAAGCCTTATATAGCTCTCGTTCGGTGTCAAGCTATTGAGTGTGCTCGCCGTCCTTACCAGCTCACACGACCGCGGCTATTATTTCTTTCCATCTCAACTTGAGAACAACTTTTCGTCGTCGGCGTATTTTTCTTTCTGCGTCTGATCGTAAAAGTCGAATCAGCGCCTGTCGTAAAAATAGTGAGTATCGTCAAACTTTATAGACTAAAAAAAAATCGATGAAATTTTGGCATAAGTCTACTTATTTGTAAGTAAGTAACCTTTTTCTTCTTATCAAAAACAGATATTTTTAAACTACAATGTTTTTTTAAATAATAAATCTCATTAGATACCGAGCATTAAGCCAGGAACACACTTACCCGATGCTACGCCATGCGACGCTACCCGATGCTACCCGACGCGTTGCCACGTTTTGGTGGGGTGTGCACATCTATCCGACGCAAGCACACGTCGCGTACAGTCCACAGCGTTTATCACAATAATCACTATCACAATCGCAACGCATCTTTTGTTCTTAATGCACTATTTTGAGCAAAACCTTGTAATAAATTGTTAGTTAAATTTTATGAGCACAACCATCTAATAAATTGTTTGTTAAACTTAATTGTTTTAAATAAAGTTACTCCTAACCATCATAATTAAACAATGTTTATAAAAACTTATGCATTTTTGATCTCGTTTAATTCGTTTTACATTAAAATAACATGTTGTAATTAATATGACGACCAAATTGCATGTACTTAATTTGAAATAAACTACAAAATATGAGTGCCTTGTTCTGATGCTACCCGACATTACAAAATGGTGTAATTTTACGAGCAAACCTATGAAATAAATT
Source organism: Cimex lectularius (assembly GCF_000648675.2). Lineage (NCBI taxonomy): Eukaryota > Metazoa > Arthropoda > Insecta > Hemiptera > Cimicidae > Cimex > Cimex lectularius. Next base: position 808,494 of record NW_019392782.1, read on the forward strand.
GTTAATTAAATTTTATGAGCAAAACCATCTAATAAATTGTTTGTTAAACTTAATTGTTTTAAATAAAGTTACTCCTAACCATCATAATTAAACAACGTTTATAAAAACTTATGCATTTTTATCCCGTTTAATTAGGTTTACATTAAAATAACATGTTGTAATTAATATGTCGACCAAATTACATGTACTTAATTTGAAATAAACTACAAAAAATATGAGTGCGTTATTACCCGACATTTCAAAATGGTGTAATTTTACGAGCAAAACTATGAAATAAATTGTTAATTAAATTTTATGAGCAAAACCGTGTAATAAATTGTCCCAATTTTAGTATATGTACCGCCGAAGCGAGTACGATAAATTGTTAGTTAAATTCATTATATCAAAAAATCGTATTCCGGTGTTTTGATTAATTTTCGACAAAACCATTAAAATTAATTTTTTAAATAAAAACTAATTAATTTTTAATCACAGTTAATTTGGTTTATATTAAAATAAGTATGTCGTAATTAATATAACGACAATAATACATGTAGTTTGAATAAAAATATGAGCGTCCGGTTCTTTTGTCTTCGACTGTACTCCATGCGACCAGACGAAAATCTGGACAGTGAGGATCGCAGAGCGTCGGGAAGGTTAGCGTGGCATAGCATCGTCGGGTAGCATTGGATAGCGTCGCATGGCGTACCATCGGGTAAGTGTGTTTCTGGCTTTAGAAGTGCTTCAAATATGTCAAACTTGTAAATCAGGCGTTATTATCGATTTTCCCTTAATGGACTTGCAAGTCGCTTTACTTTGCTATTTCGGAGGACTTAGTTATATTTATTTTTTGTTTAAAAACTAATGTTCCAACTAAAGCATAACAACTACAAAAACAATCGGCGTGTAAAGTTTTAATGAGGTCATTTGGGCGGGGTAACTGAATATTATCAACAAAACAATCTATAATCAATACATTTTAACCGAGGTCTTCCTTACCTTTCAAAATATAAAATATCAATTTATAAGTTTTCAGTTTGAGTCTCTTCGAGAGACTTTGGCTCGCAATTATCGGCTAATCTCGCCTGTTAAATTGCGCAAGCTGTCTGTTTTGTTTGCAAGGCGTCAACAAGACGGTATTGTTAATGAAGAAAATTAATCAAACGTCGGCCAATAAGCTCAAATTTCAATCAACCCGTTTTCCAGGCTTCCGATATAATCATAACATTATTTTGAGATATGGAGGTTCCACTATTGTCGACTATATAATCATTTTACTGAGGGTAAAAGTTACAGTCGGAAAAATATCTTTCGGATAATAAAGTGAGTAAAACCAGTTTATAGTTAATTTACTATTAATTAATGTTCTATAAATTTCTGTGGTATGATACTACTAAAAACATTTGATGCTCTATTTACGTAGCTAGTAAGTGGTCAATATAAATTTTCCTCAATCCGTCGCTTCTGAAAAGTTTCATATCAAAGTTGGCAATCCGTTGATTAGACGTTCCCACAATCTGTGAGCATGTGTTTGATGTCTTCGTTTTTGAGCATAGCCTACTATCCTCCGTTTTTTATGCATCGATAGTTTTCTGTAATTCATCTTAAGCTTTATTCGGCATCATCTATTCTTAAGTCATGTACATTCTAAGTTCCAGGTAATCTCAGGTATAAACTAAAATTACTTCTTTCGTGCAGATGGCGTTGGGTGTTGCTGACGAGGGCTTATAAACGTTGCAAAAGTTGGACCTTGTAAAGCGATATTCCCGCGGAGGCTCTACCGTCTGGTCATAGACCCCATCTATGACGCAGTTGCGCAAGTTCGATGTTGCCTTAAGGGTGTGGACAAAAGGCGTATTCCACATGTTACATTCCACCCCGAACGGCATCATCTATGCAAGCAACAAGGACAGAGGACTGGGCCTCCCCAAACTGGCGAATGCGGTAAGCGTAGCGCACTTGCGGGCCAAGCTGGCTCTTGTGGATAGTCCCGACCTGTGGGTCAGGTAGGTTTATGAGCTGAACCGAGTCGGCGAGCGCCTGAACAAGGCGTGCGCCAGGCTTAGGGTAGGCGAGTGGCCAACCAACTACGCGGACCTGCGTTCGCTAAAGCGACGACTCTAAAAGGGAGAGCTCGACAATTGGGCGAGTCTGGGTGCCACGTGGCATGGAGTCAAGAGTTTCGCCGGCGACGCGGTGGAAAACCGGTGGCTTTCTGACGATCGGCTGATCCGTCAGGAGTCCCGGTTTGTCCAGGCACCAACTCGATGGGAACGAAAGATGCCACGAGGAGAGCAGACAATAATTTGCCAGCCAAGTGTAGGAGATGTGGGGCTGGCAACGAATCGGTCTACCATGTGCTGTCGACATGCCCGTCGAGTAAAGAAAAGATTATAAAAAGTCACGACGAATGCGCCGAGGTCCTTGTCGCCGGTCTCCGAGCTTCCAGGTACGCAGTTAGCGTCGAGCTCCTTTTAAGAACCGACGATGGGCAAACGCTGCGACCGGACATAGTCGCCACTAATCAAGATGATTAGTACCATGTACTAGATCTTGCAGTGGCATATGAATCTGGCGACGCACTAAGCCGTGTTGCGGAGGTAAAGAGCGAGAAGTACATGGTGCGTGGGGCAATTCCGGAGGACTCCAAGAGAGCCCTTCGCGACCTCGGAGTATCAAACTTCCCGAGGGTGCTCCTCACCATGTCTCTGATCGCTCTGCGTTCTTCGCTGGCTATTGCGTACAGTCATATGGACAGGGACAGATGCTTTACGCTACCTGTCAGGCATGAACCGGCCAGTGAGTTGCCCCAACTGCTCCCCGATGACGACGGACCACGGCGAGGAAGAGGACACACGTAGGACCAGAGGCGTCGTCGAAGAGAGGAGAGGCCGTCCGTCGCCAGAAGAAGATCTCCCCGGACAGCGCGGAAGACCCGAGGATGGGCGCCGCCGACGGATTGATGATTCCCCTGGGCATCTGCCCAGGTAATATTTCTGTTATCGAGAAAAAAAATAGCTAGTAAGTGGTCAATATAAATTTTCCTCAATCTGTCGCTTCTGAAAAGTTTCATATCAAAGTTGGAAATCCGTTGATTAGACGTTCCTACAATCTGTGAGCTTGTCATTGATGTCTTCCTTTTTCCTCCGTTCTTTAGGTATCGATAGTTTTCTGTAATTCATCTTAAGCTTTATTCTTCTCTATTCTTAAGTAATGTACATTATAAGTTCCAGGTAATCTCAGGTAAAAAGTAAAATTATTCTTTCGTGCAGATGAAGTTGGGTGTTGCTGACGAGGGGTTATAAACGTTGCAAAACATTTTTTTTAAATTATTTTCTATTAAAAATCCATGAGTTTGCCCGAATTCGAACTCAGAAACTCATAGGTAAATACTATGTCAACAGCATATCGACTGAGCATTTGTTTGCATTTGTTCCATCTTGTATCCGGCGAGGTGACGTGACACAAGTCGACAAATTGACGATTTTATAGAGGTCATGGTCAGGAGTCACAGCAAATCGCCACACCTACAGCAATAGGCTAGTAATTTACAAAGTTTCATTGGAACTGAAAACCTACTGATCAGTTTGCCCTTTAAAATACCCAACAGAGGCATTGGGGTAATGAGGCCACGCGAAATGTAGTAGTCCTTCATCGTACAAATAATGAAGTCTCAGACAATTCCAGCAGTTTGAATAGGTACACTATCGTTATGATTCAAAAAAGGTCGAAAATCAGAAAAGAAATTTTGTTCCAGGACGTAGTTTGGCCACAAAACTAACACATACCGATAGCCAACCCATGAAGCACAAGTTGCCTGAGATCACGGTGGGACATCAAGTCCCACAGCGTCGGACAAAAGAACACAATTACCATCGTGGGATTGTATTGGTGATACCCAACGTATCATACGTCTAGAATGCATGGCGATTCGAGAGACCAGATGACCTCTCATTGTTGTTTTAAAATTTTATTGTACAAGTATATTTTAAACTTTTCAGCTTACCATCTTTCTCCCCAAATTACATGCTAACGCTAGAATCCTATTTGCCTCCTCTATTCTCACATACCTTTTCCCTCTACTTAAAATATATGTCAAAGATACTGAGCCTCCCAGATGATCGACTGCCTAAAATAATCGCTCTACAGATAACTAGAAAGAATATCTCCTGGTATAATCAAAGGTCTTCTATAGCCCTGAAATGCCCCCTGGCAAAACTCCGGTGTTCGAGAAAATCTCTCGGACCTTTTAGTGCTTCCTTACAAAATAATCGAAGTTCATCGAGAAGAAGCCGTGAATAAGGCGAAAAGCACAGAGAGGTTTTACTTGTATACGGAACTTTTCAATGAACACCTACTGTCATTTAAACCGAGCCTTTCCCAAGACCTTAATATTATAGATTCTTGTTGGCTATTCAAACTAAGAGGAGAATTGTTATATTTGAAATTCAAACCCTGGGTTTTCAATGATCGTCACGATGAAACTTGTCCACTTTCGAACAGCCACGCCAGGGAAGATTCATATAACTTTTTGGGAGTCTGCTCTCTTCTCTCAGAATTGCGGGTATCTTACTTGGGAAAGACAGTCATCTCCAGAGTTGAAATACTGGAATATCTTCTAACCAAGTATCTCCTTAACCGTTAATTTCCTTTGGTCGGCGCGCCTGGTGAGTGAGATACGAGTGGCTTTCAGTTATGCAATCATTGTCGTCCCTGTATACTTTTACTTTTACTGCTTTGTTTTTTAGTACTCTATCAGTTCTCAAGAAGCAATTTGTTCTTATTTAATTCTTTTTGTTTTCTTCTTTTTTCTCATATCTCCATCTATTGTAATTCATAGACCTGCTATATGCTAATTTCTTCGAATTTTTTTGTTTTAATTTTGATGTATTTGTAAGCTTTATTATGCAGTAAACTCAGCAGACGGCTATTAGCCATGCTTATTATACTTTGTATCAGTAATTCTATTTTTTGTTTGTATCAATTCTACTAAAGTATTGTGTAATAAAAAAAATATTTTAAACAACAATAACATACATTGAAAATTTGTAAACCACTTTAAAATTATTCACGTCTCCATACAGCTTACACGTATATTACTTGTAAAACTTAAACAGTTCAGCTTCTTCTGCGTAGAAGCATCAACTTACCAAAAGATCTCAAGCTTGCAATGAGGAAACGCGGTTTGAGCCGCACCGAGTCAACAATGAGCTGTGCATATTATAGTTCTCTTTGTGGGAGACAGTGTCCTCCGTTAGGCTTATACGAATACGATTCCAGATTACATTAAGCCGTGAGATCCCGATTGGATCGCCTCGTTAATTGCCAGAAGGCATTATTGTCTTATCGACGAATTGATTTGAAAGTCCCGATAGGGTCTAGTTTTGGCAAACGGGGGTTTGCGGTTCAGATTTGACGTCGGCGTTTCGGACGTTGAAAAATTCGTCCGTTTTAATTGTAAACCAGCTTTCTAACAGAATATTGGCATCAGCAATAGAAATGTTTCTGTAACGGTTAGTTTACGGAAAAAAAAGTTTTTCAGCAGATTAAATACTTCTAATCAGTTTAAACAACTTAGAATAAAAGCTTGTCTATTTACGATGTGAATAAGTTTTCATGCTATTTGGCTATACGGAGAGAGCAGTAATGAATAAATGAATGAACACAGTTTACAAATTTTGAAGGAGCGAGAGAGTTAAGTGATGGAGAGGAAAAGAGGGAGATAGAAAGAGGGAACGAGAGAGAGAAGGGTAGGGCGAGGTAGTGAGAGAGGTAAAGCATGAGNACACTGAGCGAGACCGAGTGAGACAGTGAAAATGAATGAATTGGTCTCGTGAGAATGAGACAAAAACCTCAGTTTATTTCGTCAAAATATCAACGACCATAACGATAACATGTCAATATATATCATTAATTAATGATTATATGGAGATCGTGAGATGCGGTCTGGTGTGACGTAGGCTTTAGAAAAACATTTTCTTTATCGTGCCAACTTTTCGATCTTTACTGAAATCATCTTCAGGACCTTGTGTTATTTGCATTTCAACAAAGAAGTTCTTTGATTGACAGCCCGTGCAAGTTTCTGCTCATAGTTAACGGTGTCCTTCAGAATGCTGTTTGCATTTATTGAAATCATCTTCTAGGCTCAAAGTGTTTGTTTTCTGTTAGATATGTCATTATGTTTAAATAAATGACACAACAATGAAACATCTAAAAAGAAAGCAAACGCTCTGACCCCTGAAGATGAACTCAACTAGGATCGAAACGATGGCACGATAAATAAATGTTTTTCCAAAACCTTCCAAAATCGTTTCCATCTTTATTGAGATCAACTTCAGGGCTCAAACTGTTTTGTTTTCTGTGGAGGTGTGTCATTATTTTGTGTTTAAATAACAGACAAAATAATGACAATCTAAAAAGAAAGCAATCCTTTTGAGCCCTGAAGATGAACTCAATTAGGATTGAAACGTTGGCACGACAGAGAAAATGTTTTTCTAAAACCTTCGAAAATCGTTTCCATCTTTGTTG